>NW_026515965.1:0-49026 GCF_023601865.1 Aspergillus affinis | reverse complement strand
TATTACCAATATTCATACAAAATTTTCTAAACACATATAATACTACTTCGTGCGTTCTTGCAACCGCGGGGTTGTTACACCCACGGCTACTACTAGAAAGGCAGTCACTCCACTAGTTGGCAATTTAAAATGGTACCAAAGCAAAACCAAGTAAAGGAATCTTGGAAAATCTAATTTAGCTACTGTTAAGCTTAGATAGTTATAAATCAAGTTTACTAATATACCAAGGTTTGCCGGATGTTTGGGAATCTATACACAAGAAGCATATTCCATTCTTATGAATAATCCCTAAATGCCTATGTGGATGGGCTGTCGATTGTTGAAAGCTGTGCCAAAAAGCATATGCGCAATGCGAAATGCACGAAAACACTCTTCAGTTCCCATTAGACCATATTTAGAAAAGACACGCAACGCCCGCATGGAAAACACCCAAATAAGCAGCCTCATAAGGAAGACCTACAAACCTGCCCAGCAGCTCCGTCACGCCCATTCTCCACGCAATGCCGCCTGCATACTTGTAGAGCTGCAGCAACGCAGGCTCCCCAAAAGACATCTTCTCAGCGAAGAGGCGTAGCTTGAGAGATCTGTAATCCCACTGCGAAGACGACGACAAGTACCCCTTCACAAACCGGTCCATGAAGACTGGTTCCTTCTTTGATGATCTGCTTGACAATGTTTTGGTCTCGGGGGTAATGGCTGGATATGATGGACTCGACTGGACCAGTATTTTGAGTAGAATAATGTCTGACACATTCAAAGAAGCTGCTTGCTCATCCGCTTCCAGTCCGCCAGCTGTGGCTTCAATGTCCAGGCCTTGAACAGGGTCCTTGTGTTGAAGCACTCTCGTGTAGAAGCCGGGGTCGAGGACCTCGATGGTCAATGATTTGATAGAGCTTTCGTGCGAACAAGCGGGCGAACACATCACTACCTCCTCGCGAGATATCGCTTTTGATGGGAGGTATTTTATTTCTAAGGGAAGTGAATGCGACGAAACGCAATGGGAGAGGTATTGGCGGAAGAAAGATTCCAGGCCACTATACCGAACTTATTAATGCCAGAATCCCCAGTCATGTAAGCCCAAGAAAACTTACCATTCACCCTTTGTAGCCCGTCGTGACTCACTCCCCGATTGAATATGCGGCTTATATAGCATGCGCATCCACCCTAAATACTCGATTCTCAGCGCCTGATAAAGGATCCGCGGCGTAGTCAACGTCACTGGCAAAGTCCACGAGAACAGCAACTTCGCAACTGTCCACCAAGACGCCTGCATCGGATCCACCGGGGGACTTCTACATGACAATCTAGTCATCATCTTCGGCTGCCCGGTGGTAGTAGAAAGAGTCGTCGTATTAGACATAGAGCGCATCTTATGCCATGCCGCCGGGGTCGTCGGATCCATAAATCGCTCGCTGATCCACCCGCCAAGTTTCTCAAACGGGGAACTGTAGATGTGTTTCTCCCAGATGCCTTTATAGTAGACGGAGCTGGGATAAGTCCTCAAGGATTCCACGGTGCGTTTCATGTCAAGATACTCTGATTTCAGGGCGTCGGTGTCCAGCGAGTCTTCGAGGGCTTTGGCGTCCGCGTCCGTGCATCGGACTTTGAAGAGGACGTTGCGTTTCTCGTCAAATGAGTTGTTGATCTCCATGATCACGGCGTCGAGTTCCTTGTTCTCGGAGTACAGGAACCACCAGGTGACGACGCTGCGTTCCCACCAGAGAAATCGCGGGACGCTGAGGAGATAAGCGTACGGCCATTGCGATGAATCCTCGTTCTTTTTAATCTTTGTTAGCTGGTTCTGCTATAGTATCAACGTAGACGTCGACCATACCTGGTCTCGCAAAAACACATCCAACTTCTCTCTGAGTCCAAGGTGTTCATCTCCCCGATGCAGATACCGCTTCGAGTCAAACGTGAACCAACTGGGCAATGTCTCCTCCGCATCGATAGACAACAACTTCCCGATCTGGCATTTCAGGCCCACGGGTACGCCGACCATCAACACGCTGTGACTGAAGCGGTTCCAGATCGGAGACAGACGATTATGCGTCAAGGTGAGAGGGAAGAGAAGCGGTTTGCCCACCACAGACACAGAAGTGTCTGAGACGGAGGTGAGCCTGCGCGGATACAAAGACGCCAACAGCAGATATCCAACTAGAAGAAGCGGAGAAGAAAGCAGAGCAATGGTCGTCAGGGCGGCGATCCATTTGACACAGGACGAGACTCCACCGAGACGGAGACACCCGGACAGGGCCCACAGAAGTAGATAATCAAAAGAGGGCCTGACACTGGAGCGTGCCAGGTGAAACCGATGTAGGAAACTGGAAATTTTCATCGTTGGTCTGAGTTGCCTTAAAGGACTTTCAATTTGTTTGCTCTTAACAAAGACAGTAGAAGAGGAAGATAGGATGATGTTGCCATTGCAGGTGGCATTTTTAAAACAATAGCACAGATTGGAGACGCCATTTTTATTGGTTGAAATGCATGAGATGAGAAACGTAAGGTCTTGCCACTATCACATGTCACGGGAAGTCTCACGCTACGTGTCTTTCTGAAAAAAGAAATACCGTTCCTGGTCTGGGACAGGACAGTGTTATACCGATGCGAGATGTTAGGAATCGATCGGACTATAGACGCATGATGATTCAAGATTCCTTCCTTTGAAATTGAATAGACTATGATGGATGTATACAGACTAGTCGGTAGACGCTTGAAGGACCCACTCTACTTAAAGTTAGAGTATCAGCCATTCAGCCACTGTGGAGGCGTTAAGAAGAGGAAACAGAATTTGAGTTTATGATGGAAAAATTTCCAGATGAAGTAGTGGCATGACTGAATAGATCCATTTGAAAGAATGAGATAAGCTTTTAATCGAAATTTTTTTTTTTTTTTTTTTTTTTTTTTTTTTGCTTTGATAGAATAGTTATGTCGGAGGATGCTTAATGGCGAAAAAGATTTTTGAATATGCACCTACGAAAATAGGGATTATTACGACATTGAACCATGACTGGACCCAAATGATGCAAGCTGGAATGATCTTCTTTGCGTCATAAGAGTGCCTGATTTGGAGAGATTCGGGCAATGACAGTGAAAGTTGGATGTGGAATGTCTCAAGACATGTTATCCACTGTGCACGAAGTTGAGGTCTCGTTACTTAGGGTTATGTGCGATACATCATAGAAGGAACTAATCATCAATTTCTCAGCTGCTAACTAGAACATTCAATTTGGATATTCTGATTCTGATTCCCAAGAAAAGGTCCCATCCCATTTCAAAGTCTCATATACCCAATCATCAACCGACCTTCCCCATGTAGACCACCACAAATAAAATGAATTCCATGGATAAATGAACGAGTTCTTCCCATTGTCTTTGTTGATGAAATACTGCACGAAGGTGTTATTGTTGATACCCCTAATGATAGAAGAATACTCACACTCGAGCACGCCGTGTTCTGAATCGTCTGCTCCAACGCCGAATGAACATCATGATTGAACTGTCGTTCACTAGATTCCTTGACCTCAACTGATCGAGCAGAACCCCGAATAACGGGCTCAATCGCCGAGAGAATCAAATAAGTATAACTGGACTTCCGTTAGCCATCTACCCTAATTTCACCCCTAGGGCAGGAAGCTTGGTACACCCTTTCAATAGACAGCAAATTCGATGTATGCGCACGCCCGGAATTCGGGCCGATCAGGGTAAAGATGTTCGGAAAGTCGTTCATGGCGATGGATTGGAACGCGGCTTTGGAGCCGTATTCCTCCCAGTGCTGCTTCCGGCTGATGCCGTTTCGACTGCGAATATCGACATCCCATTGAGTCAAGGCGAATCCAGTAGCAAGTATTTGGAAGTTGGTATTTTTGGTTGCTCATTTTTTGGTGTTCCAAGCTGCCTGGAACGATGGGTGCTAGCTTACAATGGCGTGTGCGTAGATCTCATCTCCGGATTTAGTCAAGATAAATTGTTCCTTGATGCTAGCGATGTGGTCGTCGGTGAGACGGATATTATCTTTGTTGAGAGATTCGAGATACCAATGGCCGAACACTCGTCTCTAGACTCACGGTTAACCTTGGTTGAAGTACCGGAGGAGCAAGACTTACCTTGCATCCAAACTCGAACTTCGGCGTCAGTAGATCCCAATATTTCTCTGGACATGTATCTCAGCACGACCGCTATCTCCTGGAAATGGTTTCCAAACCAACCAGGTGCTGTGTTCCGCACATGATTCGCGCTCAATTGTGCTGAATTCTTCCGAGACAACGACCCCGCTTTCCCTTTGCCAAACTGAAGGAAACCAGATTCCATGTAGAGAAACATCAGAATGCGCACGAGAAATAGAAGTCCCGGTACACAGCGGAAGATGATCCTCCACGTTTCCGATATCTCATAATTCTGGCTAGGCATGATATGTTGTGGTGTCTGAACACATTAGTAAAATGCAGATCCATCAGATGGAGCCAACTAACCCGCATAAACTGAATGACGGATTTCGTCTGATCCGCGGTAGCCGGAACGAGTTGCGCAGCGGAGCCTGCAGAGTCAGAAACTGTAAACATGATAGTAGATCATACTCGCATCCGTTCCCAACAACAATCACATGCTTGCTTGTCAAATCGAGATTGGGATTCCATCGGGCTGTATGCATAATGTCCCCCTTGAAGGTTTGAGCCCCAGGAACATTGAAATTATTTGGGTTGACAAGACCACCAACGCCAGATATGAGAATCTTGCACCTTTGAATGAAGATCTGCCCTGTTGGCAGATCCTCGAACGTCACGGTCCATGATTTCGTGGACTCCCGCCATTGAGCACCCCGCCACTCCGTACTCCCTGTGAAGGAAGAGTTGGGTGAATTTTGGATTCGGTGCGAAAGAGAGGCTATAGCAAATAGCCGGGATGTCGACCGCACATCCTGGATCTGAGAGATCATTTCCTTTAGGGCAAGGTAGTCACGGGGATGGGATGGGACAAACATGTATTGTTCCACCATGTCCCCCCGATGCCTTTAGTGCGGTCGTAGACGTAGAACCGTCAAGATCAAAGACCCGTTTTAGTTGGCACGCCATTTTCAGGCCAGAGAATCCAGCTCCGATGATGATGGCAGTGGTGGGGGGGTTGAGAGTAGATCGTCATAGTTGAGGTGATTATCTCCCATTTAGTGAGATTAGAGTATAATCTGGCACCCGATGAATGATACACTACAAGAATACTAATTTGGACCTAGGCGGGGTCCTTTCGGATTAAATCTGCCCATGAGCTATCACAGCTCCGAACGCCATCCTATGCGTCGAACATGTCATATAATGATTATGTTGTCAATCTACCCTAAAAGTCCTGTACACATGTGAATAGGGTCAAGGCTGCAGTGTCATCAGGTACCAAGTATGCAGCTGCTCTTACCTGAAAACCAAAACCCTTACTCTGAGATTAAAACGCCACATCTGTAAGTGGCATATTTAACATACTTCACAAATTTTGACCCACATGACGGCAGAACCGGTCTATGGTATGTTCATAAAGACTTAATTGCAGTTTATTAGCTCTCCCTTACTTCGGAAAATGTAGCCAGCCCAATATAAGAGGCTTTGGTATTCAACTACCCCGAGTATGCCCGGTCTGCATTAGTCACCGAATGAGGCAGGTGTCCCTTACTAATGTATACATGTTTGAGGTGGATCCAACCATACTACTACAAGGGCTTGAGCTATGATCCCGAATGACTCGGGTGATTACGTAGGATCTTGAAGTTTTGTATGATCTGCTTAGTTCGTATTTAATAAATGGCTTTGCTGTGGCAACGGGTCGTGTTTCTTTAGGACATTGTTTTGAGGGTAGTGATTAGAAGCATAACTATATAGCATTCGTTTAAACTAATCTAGTAGTCGAAGAAACTTAAAATACAGAAACTGTAGGCATTAATGCTGTATACTCCAAATCTTATCCAACAACGCCGAATGACCCTCGGACTTCACCTGCCCTGAATGCGACGCAAGTAGCGACTCATGCTCCGCCGAACGAGGTCGAATATCAAGTTTAAAGGGAGCGGGCTGGCTGACGATTCCCGGCTGGAAGTCATCTGCTGGCTCAATTACCTGTCCGTTCACAACTGGCTTGCGGATGTCGAAGAGAGTCAGTGACCTTGCGACTGCCAGGAAAAGATTCGAGTCAGCTAGAAAGCGACCAGGACAGGTCCGTCGACCGAATCCGAAAGCTATCTTACGCGGATCGAGCTCGGGCATATGATCGTCAGTCTGGAGGAACCGTTCAGGTTTGAACGCCATTGAATCGGGATATATCTTAGGATCGTGCATGAATGCCCTATGATGAAGGTTTGGTTAGCCAGGTTCGGCTGGATCCGATAGCCTGTTAAAGGATGATCCTTACCAGATGTTGGGTATCACGGTAGCGCCTTCGGGAATCCGATAACCTTCATAGAAATCATCTTCTGTGGTGGTGTGTGGGACACCAAGGGGCGCCACAGGGTTCCAGCGTAGGACCTCCTTGATCACAGCTTCTATGTAGACCAAGTCCTTTCTGTCTTCCGGCACGGCCATCCTACATCCCACGACTTGGTCAAGCTCGGCTTGAGCTTTGCTCTGAACATCGGGATGCAAAGCCATTGCCAGGTAGAAAGCTGAAAGTGCAGATACAGTCTATCCTGTTCGTTAGAGTTGTTTATATTTTGCCTTTGATCCGCACATACCGTGTCCGCACCAGCGCCATACAGCACACCAGCAGCCCAGATAATCTCGTGCTCCTGCAGCGGAGTCATTGACCCCCCTGCTTGTTCAATCTGTTTCGAAACGAAAGATGGTACATGGGTGCCAGATGCCATTTGATGCCGTACAAACGCATATGGCTTCTCTCCTAGTGCGGTTAACAACTTGCGGTATTCCGCGGCTCTGCGTTTAAAACCGGCTCCTGGGAACCACTTTGGGACGTGTTTCACTAAGTAATATCAGCAAGTTGGAGTTTCGTCACACCAAATCTCCAACATACAGAAAGGGAAGCTATCAACGAGCCAAAGCCCCGGCTGACATGCAATATTGAACCTTTCTCCAACTTCTTCTGCGAGCTCAACTAGACAGTCGTGATTTTCGGGCTCCACTGTGTATCCATAGGTGATCTTCAAAATGTTTGCCCCGACGACGCTGTTCGTCTGGTTAACAAACCCTGGGAAAGAAAGAAGCGCAGACCCGAACAAAATGGTGTGAGGGATCCATTGCGCACCTCCGGATATGCTCACAAACATCACTGGGATTAGAAACCACGTTTGATAAGAACTGATTGATCTGGATATCTTGCTGAGGATAGAAGGAGGCCAACGCCTGGGTCGAACCGATATGGTGGTTGATGCGCTTTCGATGGGCTCGAACTTCCAGAGGGTTGCTTTTCAGAGACACCACGCGGTTCCAACCTCCTCTACATTACCGTAACGATTAGTCGCCAGGGGCACTTTATTAGAACGGGTACGATAATTTCTCACAACTCAGGGCCCATAACCATCTTTGGTCGCGCAGAGTATTGCGATGCTCTTTTCTCAAGAATATCGAATGCGATTTCGGCTTCATTCAGGATGATAAGTGTGTTTCCAGCTGCTGTAACGGAGCTGATGGGACCTACGATACATTAGAAAAGTAGACAAGGGCAAATTATGAGATATACCATATTCCTCCTTGTGTTTAAACCAATGTAACCACTCTTTGCACCCCTCAGGCGGCATATCGAGAACATTTCCTATCAAAGGAAGCGGCTTTGGTCCAGGAGGGAGTGGAGGTAGTTTTGCTAGTTTTAGAAGTCTCATGAGATACCATACTATGGACCCCAAGAAGAGGATCCCGAGAAGGTGTATGGTAATCATCGTGGTTCAGTCGATGGCAGTTCTTCTTTTGATCGATGGAATGCTCCCCACGGAGTTTTTTAGGATATTTTGGACACAGAGTTAGAAAGATAATGCGAATGGATAGCAAAGCACAGTCAAGAAATCTACGCCAAGCGGGAAGTTCTGTCTAGAAGGCAACAACTAAAACTTCTTCCTAGAGTTATGCTCGTAATCTACAAGTTCCAAATGATATCATTACCCACAAGTCATTCAGGGGTGAGCCTAACTCTGTCCTAGCTCCACAGGAGAACCCTAATCTCATCCCGTTCGGGCAATAGACCTCATACTTCCTGCACGAGTCTATCAAATATTCAGTTGACAGTTGACATTTCCTTTTCTGGTCTAATTCTATGCTTCTACGCGGAGATCCAAATCTGGAAATAGCGGCTTAACTTTGGAGTCCTGTTCTCCGATACGTTTTGGGTTCGTATATGGAGAAAGGATTTCTAGAAAGTGGAATAGGTTGCGCTAAGGAATGTTAGGTTGCAAGATTGTACATTGGGTACTGGTTTGATCGCTAAACATTCCTCATGCAGGTCGTTTATTCAGGAAGATTGGGTTTGCGCTGACATGTCGACCCATTGTACGCAATGGATCTTGTGTAAGTTACTGCATCGGGACACGGACATGAAGATTTTAAGAGACATGGATATGGAATGTCAAAGAAGGGCATCTGATAGCAGTATATCCGAGGTTACTCCCACGTAGATTAAGCTGGCGTCTGGGCGCAACATCATTAAAACCTTTCGAAGTCCTTGATCGTATATCACCCATTTATCTTCTCCATTCTTACACCCCGAGTCCGCTCTCATCATTCATCTCCATTCTCCCAATCCATCTATCAACAATATGAAAATGAAAGTCTCTGACTACGCCTACAACAAAACCGCTGACCTCCTCTCGATCAAGACATGGCAATATCTCGCCATCAGCACAGGCAACCTCTCCGCCATCTTCCTCCTCCTCAGCTTCGTCCTCCCCGGGAACCTCCCACCATCCAAACCCTGGTGGACCGCTGAGCGCTACCAAGAGCACTACAGCGCCCACATCAAAGGCACCCAAGCAGGCGCCATCTTCATGATGCTCGGCGGCGGCCTATACCTCCCCTACAGCGCCGCCATCACCAAACGCATGCGTCTCATCCCCGCCCTCGATCCCATCCTCCCCGACCTGGTCCTCGTCTGCGGCGCCGCCGCCTTCTCCGCCTTCATGCTCGCCGCCACCTTCCTCTCCCTGGTCAACTTCCGGGACTACGGCGCAGAGCTGACCCGCCTGCTGAACGACCTGTTCTGGATGGCGGCGTTCCTGCCCTGGCCGGCCTTCTGGGTGCAGATGTGGACAGTCAGTTGGGCTATATTCTCAGACCCTGGTCCGAAGACTGTCTTTCCGAGGAGTATGGGCTGGGTGAATCTGATCACGCCGCTGGGGTTGGCGTTTGCGTCGGGCATTCATATTCAGAAGGAA
This sequence comes from Aspergillus affinis, assembly GCF_023601865.1. Classification (NCBI taxonomy): domain Eukaryota; kingdom Fungi; phylum Ascomycota; class Eurotiomycetes; order Eurotiales; family Aspergillaceae; genus Aspergillus; species Aspergillus affinis. Next base: position 39,674 of record NW_026515965.1, on the reverse strand, counting down.
GGGCCGATGGCGTGGAATGGCGCGTTGTCGTATTGGATAGGTTTAGCGATGTATGGGATTCAGGTTTCGTATGATTGTTTAGTTATGATGAATGCTGTTAGGAGGGAGGGGACGTTCTAGATTGATTTTCTGATTTTGGATTTATGGCTATGGGGTGAAGAGAGACATCTCGTGGTTGGGCAGAGTGGGAAGAAGACAAGGGGAAGCTACTCACTACATTGGTTAATGCTTATGCATGTAGAATGTTTTTTCAAGACAAAATACCATTTCTATCTCTAAACGCATCCATCTCAATAACAGATTCATCAACCCAGTACACTGTGCCGTAGATACTTCCCAAGAGAGACCCTTCAGCTCAGTCTCGAGTGGCTGTTCACTCACTCTTCCCTGAGCACGAACCTTACACCAAGCAGCAATTATAATTATGAAAGTCAGTTGTAGGTATCTCTAGCCAGAAGATATCTTACTATATCATGCAATACTGGCTCTGTGGAGTATGGTTAGCTCTGCTCCTGTTCATTGACAAACCAAACCGTTCTTGTTATTGTATAATTGACCTATAGTCAGCCTAATTAAATCTAAATCAGCATTTTATTCATTGTAATATCCCTCCGTGTTGACACGTTGACGTACAAAAACGAGAAACCTATCTAACAGGTAGGTATGCTGTATATATGCCACCGATCTGACTATCGTAAACAGGATCAGATTGAGACATGGGCTAATTGGTTGATAATGAGCATTTAGTCCCTCACGATGAGCCTATCCATCATTGAAAGAATAGACAAGAAACAATATCTCATGTATAGAGCAGTCTGCAGAGTATTGCAGAGTATTATTTCTATAGATCCGCGGACCATGAACACCTGAAATATCAGGCCATAAAGACTTTGCACTAACCCAATCAGGCAAAGACCTTGACTCCTCAGATTTCACCTTCATTATCATTATCTCCATCGATCCTCTCTCCCCGTCTCTGTTTCTCACTTTTCTGAAAGAACCGACAAACCTTCACTACAGCACTCCATCCAGCTGAACATTCTATACTCAGCGAAACGCAATCCTCCCAATCAAACCGTAATCTCCTCAATCAATCCGCGAACCGATCTCGCAACCTCCCTCCATATCCTTTGAGCTCTTCAACAACCAAGCTCTACCGGTACTCTCCCTCCCTACCTACCTACCTATCTCGAAACCAACCCCTCGACGCAAGACAACCTACGCGTAACCAAGAAAGAAACACAAACCACCACCCGAAATGTCCAAATCTCCCTCCCCACCCCCAAACCCAACAAACGAACCCACCCTCCCAATCCTCACCAACCACTGCCGTTTCTGCAACCACCTCCTCCTCGCAACAACACAAACAGTATCATCTCTCACACGACGAAAAGAGCCCGCCCGCGATGGCGCCCTGATTCTCCCTCTACCGTCCCCGCGCACGCAACCCACTGAAACAGATCCATCGAACGTGAAAGAGCAAGGGCAAGAAGCTGGGTCAGAGAGCCCGGTTCAACAACATTATTCGATTCTCTTGTCGACGGCGATGCCGGATCGCAGGGCGACGATGGTGCGACGGGAAGATGGGTTCGAGAAGAGGTGGTTTCTACGTTGTGGGCGGTGTCGGGTGGTGGTGGGGTACTTTTTAGACGCGGTGCATTTTCCCAATGCGACTGCGGCAGGGAAAGAGCCGGATGGGGAGGATGAGGATGAGGAGGCGGAGAGAGCTAAGGTGGTTTATCTATTGCCTGGGGCGTTGGTCGAGACGGACGATATGGGCGATCCCGAGAAGATGAAGGCGATCGATCGAGAGTGGTCGGGCTGGTTGCCCTAGGACGCTGGTACAACAGAAACAAATCAATTGATACTAACTAAAGACTCGTGTATCCCCAAATCCTCCTGCATATACAATAAAGAACATTATAACGTAACTAATACGCTCAAGCCAACAACTCCCGGCCTCGGGGCAGAATCGCGTCGTAAGGAGAGAGATCATGAAGAACATCAGGGTATCGTGAAACAATTAGTTGGCCAGGATGGTGCGGACCAGATCTACTGAATTAGCGGCGCTCAAGCCTTTAAAAAGAGTGAACTTACCAGTGTAGTTGATCTCGCCGGAGCTGGTGTCAACGGCCTTCAGCAGCTCGTCGACTTCTTCGTCCGACATCTTCTCCCCAAGATTCGTCAAGACTGGGGAACCATTAATATCCGTCGCCTCTACCCAGAGGATCCCGACTTACTGTAGCGAAGCTGTCCCACTCCGATAAACCCGGTCAAATCCTTATCAAACACCTGAAATCCGCGACAGTATTCGTCGGGCTCGCCGGGCTCACGGAATCCACCGGGACGGTTGAGCACCTTCAAGAACGACTCGAAATCGACTATACCCCATTAGCATCCACCGCCGTCCACGCATTCATTATCCGTCCACTTACAGTCTCCTCCGACGCTCTTCTCCAGGTCCGAAATCTCGGCGAGGGTGGGATTCTGACCGCAGGCGCGCAGCAGATCGCCCAGCGATTCTAGTGACACCTTGCCGGACCCGCGGCGGTCGAATAGCGAGAAAGCTTCCTTGTAGTTGGTCGAGGCCTGGTCGTTATCGCGATGAGGTGAGCGAGACATTTCGACAGATGATTGAGACGGAAATGAACGGAATGGAGATGAACGGATGGGGATGAAGAGGGAATGAAGAGGAAATGAAGAGGGAAGGGGAAGGGAAGTGACGGAGGAACCAGACATCGGCGAACCAGGGAAAAGGGACTTGGGGGGGGGGAAACGAGGGGCGGAATTCTAATTGCAATGGAACCGATCGCCAGACTTGGTGCACGATGCCACAAACCAAACACCACAATTTGGCACGACTGTCCAAGTCTAGAGGATCGAACAACCCATTTGTTGACAGGGAATGCAAGGGTTGAGGTGCAATTCCACCAAGGAGACTCCGGCACGTACCATGTTGATGAGGTGGTCAAATGACGATGTTTTTGTTGTTATTCCAGAACTGGTAGGGGTTGCAGTGAGGGGTGGAAGACAGGGGCAGCACGAATGACACCACAATCGATAAACAGTGAGACGAGAGGGATGGGATGGAATGTGGCAGAGAACTAAGCTGGAGAAGGAGGGAGAGAAGGAAGAAACAGACTAAGAGAAGGCGGCGGCTTCTACTTTGGTTGTTGTGGTAACCGCGTCGTGGCCTGAATTCGGGGGCTCCACTCCATCTGCCATGAAGATCATCCATCACCGTCTTACTCCAGAGTATTATGATGGTAACTACGGAGTAGTGGTTCAGACACAGTAAAGAAAAATATTGCCTCCTGGTATCATAAAGTACAAATCATCACGCATAATAAATCAACATCTAATCCCTCGCCAGTCATATAAACAATCATCGTACCAGACTCCCAAATATGTCCATATCAAATCTGCTATGTTCCTCGTAGTTTATCGATACAGCTGCCTAGTAGATTGGCTGCTTCCGCCAAGAGCTCCCATCGCGCATCGAGAAATCCCTGGCGCAGGATGACCAACAGCCCCAGGCACTGGTTGCGTCCTTGCATCCCCTCGAGATCGTTGGGGGATTTCACGCCGCCGACCCGTCGCAGGAACTCCTGCATGTTGCGCCTCTGGTCGGCGACCGTTGCCAGAGCCGGCGGCGAGGCGATCGGTCCTTCCAAGGCGAACCCGTAACACCACACCACCAACGCCGCCACGTAGATGACCCACGGTCGGTTGAGCAGGAAGTCGTGACGGCCCGAGTAGCAGTCGCTGCCCTCCTCCGACCCCCAGTTCAGCAAGCACTCGGACAAGAACTTCAACGCGTAGAAGGCGGCGTCGCGGGCTGACGCCTTGGTCGCCCAGCGCTCGATCATCTTCTCGCGGGCGGCGCTGTAGTCTCTCGGGGTGATGGACCGACCCATCAGACGCCCTGCGCCCGCAAAGATCTGGCAGTCGACAATGTCCACGTGCGACGCCATGTGGGCGAGCCCGTGCAGCACGTCGCGCGACTCGAACACGTTGTCCTCGTCCAGCGGGTGTCGGACGCGATTGAATGCGTGGTTGGGAAACGGCGGCGATCCAATCTGTCCCAGCGCCTCGTCAAAATCGCGCCGCCAGTTATCAAAGGCCCGCAGCAGCGCCGACCGCCACTTATCCCGGCCACCCAGCGCCTGGGGAACCCCAAGCGAGCTAACCTGGAGGTCTCGCTGGTTCATGTGCCAGCTGACACTGAGCAGACCGGACATGATGATGGTGCGTCCGAAAGCATTAGTACGCACCCGTTGGCCATTCAGGGTCTTCTTGAGCCCGTCTAGAAACATGACCGGCTTGACGCCGTTGGCATGCAGGCTGGACTGCACGCGCGCCACCTCGGCAGCGCTGGTCGCCGACCACAGCGCCTCGTCGCACGGCAGGGGCAGCCGGAGCTCGTGGGCGACCATCTTAGCCGAGTGCCCGAACATAGTGGCGTGCGTCGAGTCCAGTACGAACGCGGCAAACGCCACGCGCCGAGTGGCCTCAGTTTTGATCCAGTGTGTCCACGACTCGTCGGCCGCAAAGTCGGGTGTGGTGGTCGAGCCCGACGCCGATCGGACCTGGTTGTCATCGCGCAGGCTTGCGGGCGAGTCGAAAGCCGACCGCCCGATCAACGAGCTGCCGCGACGCATCAGCGTCAGGGTAGTGTCGTGGTGGATGTGGGCCCGCTCGTGCAATGCACGCGTAGAGTACATCTTTTCGTAGACCTCCAGCAGCAGCAGCGCCTGGAAGACCCAGAGCTTGGCGGGCGGTCGGAAATCGGCGTCCATGAAGATCTCCCAGCGCAGATGCCAGACAATGAAATTCGCCAGCTCGGACGCCGCCTCGGTCACCTCGGGCCCGTGGATGTGGTCCAGAGTGGACGCGCCGATTGCCATGACAGCCAGCAGCAGCAGGTTGGGCGCTTGGTCGGCGACGAAGGTCGGACGGTGCAGAATGGGCAGCTGCGCGTGAAAGTGGTACCAATACGAGCCAACGTACGTCTGCATCATCCGCAGGCTCAGCACGTGGTTGTCGTCATCCATGTCGCCCTCCATCAGGGCGTCTTTGCGTTTTGCCACAACGGAATAGGCCGCCTCGTTGAACCGCGTCGCCATGAGGTGCAGTAGTTCCTGCCGCTTGTCCTCGGACATGATTGCGCGCGGCGATCCGGGATCCAGGATGCTGGTCACGCTCATGGGGTGGTGTGGCACTACGCCGCTCAAGAACGCCCCGTAGGCCGAGTCACCCATGAAGAACTGGTTCTGCAGCTGCGCAGCGTCCAGGTAGTTAGGCACCATAGTGGTCCCGGACGGATAGCCGACGGAGGACGACACCGCCGGAGGTTCATTGAACAGCCACGCGGTGAAATCGTCGGCCATAGCGAAGGGGGACCGGTTGTAGGACTCGCTGCCGAAGATAGGATAGACGCACGAGGTTAGCGAGTCAAACCCGCCGTCACCCACGGCCCCGGAGGCCATCATTCCGGACATGGAATCCAAAGCGTTCAGGCCCGCAGTTGGACCGAGGGATGCGGGAGTCGAAGACGCAGCGGGCGCTAGAGAGATATCCGAATAACCGTTCACGGGCATCTGGAGGTTTGTCTGAGAGCCGTACGCCGTCGGGCTGACCAAGGAAGACCCGGTCAGCTCGGCGGGTATCGAAAAGACCGAACTCGGGTCATGAGATTGGGCGGCAGAGCTGTGACTGGACTCGGATACGGACGGTCGCGACTGGGGCTCGTTGCCCAGCTCGCCAGAGCTTGTCGATCCGGTCACCGAATTTCTGTTTGGGTGCGCGACACGCGCTTTGTGTAGGCTGGGAGGGCTATACGCGGTCCGCTGGCTGGGAGGAGAAACGTGGGCGTTCGCGCCTGCAGGCCGTGAGAAGGAGGCGTTGGTCGTCTCGATGTCGCGCTGCGGAAGTAGTTGCTGATAGCTGAACGTCCGGTTGATGCCGGCCGAGGGGGGTGACGAGGATGTCGCAACATTTTGGTTCGCATTGCTGATAGCCTGGGAATCCAGCAAGCCTGCAGTCGACGCACGCCCGGAAGAGAGGTCGGTCGACGGCGAGACGGCCGCGGGCTGAGGGATGGGGATAGGAATGGGGTTGGAGGAGGCCGCCTGCGCGAAGTGATCGCGCTTCTGCAGTTGAGATCCTTGGGTGGTGTGTCGTTCACGGTGTCGAAGGCACAGATCCTGTCGCACGAAGGAGCGATAGCAGTCGGGAAAGTCGCATCGGTAGATCTGCTTTGGGGCATCTAAGTCAAGTTTAATTAGCTACACTCCCGGGTTTCTATGGTACATGTGCCTGCATACGGTTCAGTTGATGTCGGTAGAGATGCTCGGCGCGGGAATAACTCTTGCCGCAGCCCTCAAAGGTGCAGTCGTATTTGCGATCGGAATGCACCTTGCGGTTTCTCTTCCTCTTGCGCGGCGTCCCATTGCCGGCGGGATGGGCCTCGTTATCGGAGGTCTCCATCTCACTGTGAGCTCTTCGGTTGGACTTGGGACCGTCCAACCCCGGCATTGCGCTGACCACCGAAGCCATGGTGCAGCTTCTAACTTGTCATAAATTGCTAATCTTTGATTCCGATTCATATACCGTTCAAGTGTTCGCCAACGGCCGGGTACCGGAGGGGATTCAAATTTTCGCCAGGCCGGCCCATCAGCCCACGAGGGTCGCGGACCGATGACCAAAACCGAGGATGACAGGTCAAGGCAGTAAGCGGATGAAGGCAGCCATAGACCCAGGCGATGCGTGGTGTGGCGTGGCGGGACAGGGACAGCGACGAGAAGAGCGACCGGTGAAGGCAGAAAAAAACGCAAAAACCCCGTGGGGAAAACGTGGTCGGGCGGAGTTTCGGCCCACTGGACGGGCGGCGAGTGAGGGTGGTGGGCAGAAATCGAAATACAGAGGATATTTTTTAATCGTAGAAGAAGACCGGAATAAACAGCCCAGGTGAAAAAGGCCGACGGTATGACGAAGGGACGGCGAAGGACGGAGGATGGGCTGATTCCGAGAAATGATGGGGAAGAGAAAATTGGAGGCGGGAAGCCGAAGAGGGGGAGGTTTGGAGTCAAAGGTGGATATGGATGGATGTGCTCCGGTGCCACTTATACTTGTCACAGTACACGGTGGTTGATGACCTTCTCCCAGATCCTTTATACAGTGAATGTAGGACATCGGGATCAAATCAATGGATTATACCCATCACGGTCAATTTCCCTGGAATAAGAAAGCAGAGAAAGAGGTTTGGCGGGGCAGGACCATGACTCGGGTGAGCGTTCACCCGCATCTCCAGACTGTATACTTACTCCAGTTTATACTACAGCGCACCCTACAGTGAATACATCTGGTTAATCAACGCCTGTCCAAGGATCCCTGCCATATCGAATCGTCCCCGTCTCCTGAATCCATGTTCCTGGCACTAGAACGCCGATCTCGAGGATCCCCGTCGGATTCAGGCAAGAGTTAATCTATTCCACCCTGGGATCCCTAATGCACCGCGGCCTCGGCGGATGGTCCAGATCACAACAGGTATGTAGTACTTGCTCAGTACTGCGTGTGCTAACTGAGAGGATCGGCATCTGACGCATGCTTTCGCGAGGATGAAGAGTATGCGACATGTCCCAGGGGATCGGCGCATGGCGCCCTCCGGCTTTTCTCCCCAGAGTCAACCCGCGGAGGCAGCGATACGGAGCTGCATGAAGATCGAATTCCCGATGTTTGTTGTCTCCACCCTATGAGAGTCGGCGATGGGGTCCGCGTTCCAACTCTCCGGGGCCGATCAGCCAGATGGATTCGCAATCCTCATGGGTACAGTACCTGTACGTCTAGCTCTGCTTTGCCTATTTTCGCATCTGGCAATGAACTCTGATACCCTACAACACCCATCAACATGACTTCGCGATCGCAAAAGCCCCCCAAAAAAGGCCGGAAAAAAAAAATCAAATCTCTTCAGCCTTCTCCCTCTCGTGACGGCAAACGAATCCCCATCCATCCAACGAATGCAACCAACCAGCCTGGTATCACCCCTGACTCGGCTCCCTGCATCGGTCTAGCAAAAAGGCGTTTCTTTTCGTTCGTGTTTCTTCATCTCTCATTCCGTCTCAACCGATCGACACACGAGAAATCCAATCCAGATGCGGCCCCATCTGATATAATTGGTTGCTGGCGGTGGTGCAATTTCCACTGTGCTGTTCAGTCTAGCCGAAAAACTAGAGTGAGAGATTGTCTTGAAAATCATGTTGTGTGTCCGTTTGTTTAGTCTGACTGGCCGTGACAGAGAATTTGGGTCAAGCCGTGTTGGGCACCCACTTCACGGTGTTGCAATATTATTTGCAAAACAGGGAGTTCGCAAGAAGGCTTGGTGTTCAATGGTCTAGATCTTGATGTTTCGGAAGAAGTGGGGACTAAGGAAGAGGGGAAAGAAGTAGACTAACTGGACATTAGCCCCAGATCTCGTGCATGCAGCATCTACGCGGGATTGATCCCCGCACTGAAATTCGGGACATCGAAGAGAGAAGAGAAAAGTCCGTCAGGGAATTGTACGGGTGGGTTCTGGATACCGAAGAGTATAAAAGCTTCGTTGACTGGGAAAATCCGAATTCTCCCAATCTCTTGTGGATCAATGGACAGGCAGGAACTGGAAAGACAATGCTGTCTGTGGGTCTCATCCAAGAGCTTCTTGCAAGTAACCTGTCTGGCGTGCATGATCAAGAAATCGTTTATTTCCTCAATCAAGACACTGAAAAAGAGCTCAATGAGGGTGCGGCAGTCTTGCGAGCTCTCATGTGGCTCCTCCTCGTCCAAAATCCAGGCCTTGCACGACACCTACGGCCTAGTTATGAGGAGTCCGGGAGTGCACTCTTCAATGACCCCATGGCATTTACCAGCCTGTTACCAATTTCCAACAAGATGGCCAATGACAATGAACTTGGTCAGGTTGATCTTTTGATTGATGCTCTGGATAAATGTAAAAACGCAGGCGAAGATGTCTTCCGGATCATGAAGCTAATCCCTACAGACGGGACACCGGCGAAGGTCAAGATACTGGTAACCAGTCGACCCTTGCTTGAAATCGACGAGAAAATGAAGAATATCAGTGCCTCTTCCAAAGCCGTGATCAGACTTGACGATCATTCACTTTCGGGGCCTATAACCATCTACATAGACCAAAAGAGGACACTTTTCGAGGGGAGCACGGGCGATGAAAACCTCGTCAATCAAACGATTGACAGACTGAAGGGAAACACAGGAAGAACCTTTCTCTAGGTATCGTTGGTTTGTGATCAGCTCATTTCCTTGCCTGACACTTACTGGGAAGAAATTCTCGACAGCGTTCCCGACAAACTCCACGATCTATACGAGTTCTTGCTTGGAAGATTGAAAAAATTGAATCCACGTTGCCGTTTCGATTATTGCAAAAATGCACTCGCTGTGGTCATGGTTGCCTGTCGACCTTTAGCACTATGCGAACTAGAAGGGCTTCAAAACTGCCGAAAGATCGTGTGAAATACGTTGTTCTGGACTGCAGCTCTTTCTTGACACTCCAGTGAGATACGGTCCATGTGATCCATCAATCAGCACAAGAGTTCCTGAGAGATAACCGCCCGAGTCTCAAACAAGAGTCTCTTGAGGAACTACATCATGAAGTCTTTGAACAGTCCTTAAGCCGCATGAACAATCATCTGGAACGGAACATGTACAAGCTACCAAATCACGGCGTGCTGACGGAAGAGGTGCAAGTGTCAGTCTTGAATCCATTGGATCAAGTTCGATATTCCTGTCAATATTGGGTCTATCATTTGAAACAAGGTGGTCCGCGGATTCCTGATCTCGACGTTATCCACACGTTCCTCCGCCAACACTTTTTACATTGGCTGGAAGCTTTGAGCTTGCTGGAAACCATACCATATGCCATTGATTTGATTAACGCTCTAGTTCCCATGCTTACGGTATGCTGCTCGTCCGGTATCCTATAGCTTACTAGTTTTTGAGCTAATAGTAACAATCATTATTAAGATGACGAAAGCAAAGAGCTTTAACAATTCCTACTCGATGGGGAAAGATTTGTTATAAAGTTCTCATTTGTCATAGCGCAAGCGCCACTGCAAGTCTATGTCTCTGCGCTTGTATCCATGCCGGAAGCTAGTGCCATGAGAAAAGCTTTCCGAGAAGAGGTTCCTCGCTGGATCTCGGGAGTAGAACCACTTGAGGACAGTTGGACAGTTGGGGTGCCTTATTACTAACGTTAGCTGGTGGTGCCGTGAGACCGTCTCAGCCTCTCCAGATGGCAGTCTTATGGCCATATCATCACAGGAATCGGTCATGGTATGGAACACAGCTACAGGTACTCTGTTACAAAGCCTTGAAAATCATCGGGGTCTCTCCGTGGAATTTTCCCCTTGTGGGAAGCTTTTAGCTGCTTCAAAGCATCAGGGGACAGTGAGGCTATGGGACATCGAACAACCTGCTACTAGCGGTGGGGATGGAGGATGGTACAATTGAAATACGGCACACAACAACTTGGACTCTGATACAGATCTTCAAATGCTCTGATAGCGTGCGAGATCTGATGTTTTTGCCAGATGGCCAAGTTTTGATTTCGGCTGCACAAATGGGAGACGTCAGTCTCTGGGATATCACGCCGGGCATGCAGCAACATGCGCAGGAACACATCTCACGGCCTCATTCAGACATTGTAAATTACGTGGCATTTTCACCCACTGGCCAGCACGCGGCATCCTGTGCGAATGACGGAACAATGGTCCTATGGTATTCCAAAACAAGGAGCATATTACATACTCGCAAAGACGGTAGTTATTATACCTCTGTGATATTTTCTCCCGACGGTAAACCGCTGGCAACACACTCCGGTGGCTTCAACAGGATCTGGAACTTGGATATGGAACAAGTAGCAAAAGTGCCTACTCAATCAACCTATAGCGTATTTGAGGGTACGTCTTGGAAAGATGGCTTGGCGGTCATCAATCATCGCGTCAGACCTCGCATGCCAGCCCCGCCGCAGCCTAAAGCCGTCGAATACAATTGGGAGGATAATGGCTGGATAGTGAGAGCATACGGCTCAGAAAGACTCGTGTGGCGCCCTCCTGAATGCCGACCTCACGGCGGGTCGTCCTATGCTGTCAATGATCAGACACTTGTGTCTGGGACTGATTCTGGTCAGGTCTTTTGGATATCATTTCAGTTGGGGGATGTTTCACCTAGCTAGAGATTCGTTGTCCCAGGGGCAGACAGAGAGACAGTGAGAGAATTCCATTATTTTCCATTTCGGCACTCATTGGGCCATGCTGGGGTTGCGGTAATAACCCGTTCTCACTAAATAGATCTATGCGGGCACGTCTTCATGTATGTTACCATGAAATGTTATACGTCCATCGTTCAAGCTACGGCCAATTTATGTGTATAAGGTATACAAGTCTGCAGGAAAGACCTCGTGGAGGGGGACCTACAGAAGCCTTCTACTACATTTGGTTAAAAGCTCCCCCTTTAACCTGATCCCCGGTGGGAGTAATAGCCGCGGGTTTATCTACCTCTACACTTTGTTATAGACATGAATAGGGTAACCGCTATCAGAGGACTCTTCAGTGTTAGTCGGGGCAGGGTCCACTGAACTACTACCCTGGCCACCTCTGGCGGTAGGCAGATGGCTCAATTCTCGCATAGAATACCACCCCCAGTCTACCAGGGTTTCTCCGTTTCTCCGTTGGGTGGAGAATCTCCGCAACTCCACATTCCCTCGACTCCCAATGACGCCGATCACATTTTGGCACTTGGTTGTTTGAACGACCGATTGGAGCGTACACTCCTTGGCCAATGATTTCATCATGCTCTGAAATGGGTCAATCTGGGGAATTGTCCCGTGCCCCGCAGGGTTGAACGAATTTTTAAAATGGACAGCGTTAGCCCATTGATTGTGATTCTCCCCGATAAACCATCATAAATTTGGCTCCTTACAGTTGAAACCATGAGGGTCCGAGACCGCACAGCCCTGGCCTCTCTCTTTGTTGCCGGTCAAGCAGCACAAGGCGGCCTCCAGAAACAATGCACACAGCTTTCGGGGGTCGTCTCCCAGCTGGAAAACGTCCAGTCTCCGCGATCCTCGTTCATCAACGTCCACGGCATGAACGTGTCTGGGACCTTGAACTCTATCCCCTTCTGCCGACTGCAAGGGTCTATTCCATATCTCGGTAACAACAGCGTCAACTTTGAACTCTGGCTTCCAGACAGCGAGACATATACCGGACGCTATCTCTCCGTCGGTGCGTTTTCTTTTCCCACCGCAAACGCACTTAGTCTCACACAATCGACCAGGAAATAGCGGTTTTGCAGGGATTATTGACACCTCTACGATGCTCAAAAATGTCGAAAAGGGCTTCGCGGTAGCCGGCGGCGACGGCGGCCACCGACAAGCAAACAACGATGTCGACAGCGGCGCCACATACCTCCCCTTTCTGCACGACGTGAATCAAACCCTCGCGTGGATCCGTAACTCTATCGCAGACTTCACCTCGTCGGCTAAATCCATCACTGGGCTCTTCTACGCTTCTTCGCCGGAGTACAGTTACTACGAGGGATGCTCAACGGGTGGAGCGCAGGGCTTCGCAGCGGCAGAGTTTCATCCCCATTTATTTGATGGCATCGTGGCTTCTTGCCCAGGGAATTGGTATTCGCATCTTATGTTGTCGTTTCTGTGGGGTTGGAGGTCTGCCACTGTAAGAGTCCTCCCTTTTCTTTCTATCAAAGGGAAAGAAAACAGCTGACACGGATGTCCAGGAACACGCCCGTCTTCCTCAAGACACCCTCAACTTTATACGTTCCCGAGTCCTCGACGCCTGCGACGCCCTAGATAGTCTCAAAGACGGTGTCATTGAGAACCCTCTATCTTGTTCCCTTGACATTTCATCGCTTGCGTGTCCTGCATCCGGCTCAAACACCACCTGTCTCACGCCCGCTCAAGTAAAAACCTACACTCTCCTCACCTCGGGCCCCGTTCACCCCGATACCAATGAATCCCTCTATCCCGGTTTCCAGCCTGGTAGCGAATCCGACTGGACCGGTCAGCAGGGCGAGCTGGCGCAAGACTACGCTGTGCCGCTATTGCAAAACTTGATATCCGCTCAGTCCCATAATCGATTCAATTTCAGCCTTCCCACGGCCCTCTCCTTCAACTGGACTATTGATGTCTCCCTAGTGGACACTTACGTATCTCCCTTCCTCGACGGAATCGGTACGAATCTTTCTGCGTTTAGGAATTCAGGCGGGAAATTGCTCGTCACGCAGGGCTGGTCAGATCCGTATAATGCGCCTACGTGGCCCATGGAACATTTATCGAAGATTGACGAAGTTACCGGAGGTGGTGAAGAGTGGATGAGGTTGTTTATGATTCCTGGTGAGCTTCAAGTCTCCCATTTCTTTCCTCTTCACTTCAAGTTTACTTCGGTTCCTAACGTCAACTAACAACAACTTAGGAGGCGGACATTGTGGTCCCTCGCCGCATTACCCATCTATTCCATATGAGCCGAACACCCTAGAAACGATGATCGAGTGGGTAGAAAGAGGTATTGCACCTCTTGAGATGCGCGCCAGCAAGACGACCGACGGGAGTGATCGAACTCGGAAACTGTGTGCTTGGCCACTGGTGGCAAGTTCTCGAGAGGATGGGGGGAGGTGGAGTGAAGCGAGCTTTGAGTGTGTCAAACAATAGGGTGTTATTTTCCTTTGACGCAACAGAGAAGGAGATCGAGATTGGTGGTAGGATCACATTTGCGATGGAGCAAAGTGCTCATCTGATGGTTACGAATATACTTGTCATTTCAATTCATTAGCTCCGGGAAAATGTTAGGAATTGAGGAAAGATTGAAACTGATCGTTTTGACCTGCAGGTTGCTGTGGTCTGTGGGGTTCCTTACCACCCCTAAGGTAGTGCCTGATGCAGTTTTATACTTTGAGTACGGTTAGGCATGTACCCACTCGGAACGGGCCATAGCGGGGACAAGCGTGATCTCCTCGGTTATGCTTGGCTCCTTGTTTTTCAGGCGCTGATGTCAAGGTTGTCGCCATGCTAAGGTAGAGGCTCAGGCTCTTGGTATACCAATCCTTCACACTTCAGTATCGAGAGCGCGCGATTCGTATTTCGGATTGCTGCAACCCAAGCACATTCAATTATGATTATCTACTGATCCGAGGGCCTCTGAAGACTCCATTTTCTCTTTTAGCTCCTTCAACACTAGACTTCCGCGAAGCCACAAAGCCCAAAGCCCACTAGCGGGGGGGGGGGGGGGGGGGCATTGGGACCCCCCCAATCGACTAAACAGTGCAAACATGCTAATTTCCCGTGGCTGCACAAATTATCCAGAAATTCCCAGTAATTTTTTGTGTTCAGATTACATTTCTTGCTCTCCATGAAAATGATTATGATGAAAATTCATTGATTCTGAGATAAATTAATAAGACTGATACATATTATCCTCTCTATGTTCCCTTTTCCTTCCTGACATACGTGGCTGGCTGGCTGCTATAATTAGTGCTGAAAATGTACAGAACCTCGCATTGTTCCTTCTCCTTATGCTACAGATTAGCCCCCAAAGACGACTGTCGGCGGAAAGTTTACTCTACACCCCCTTCGTGTAGGGTGAATCTCAGAGCTGAGAGGCTTGTCAGTCATCGAGGATGGTAGCTTTAAGACACTGATACTCTCCTGCCCCTCGACATCCGGGAGCAAATTTGGATTTGATGTGCTTCGATAAGAAATGGTGGTCAACGTTCCTGGGGGGGAATAGAAAGGAACAATGGCGTTGCCCATTCAACGATCAAATATAGGCCGATGCGTCTCAGGATTAGGTATTTTGTGAGTCACGGGACGGGTCCAGTGTTGGGAGATAGTCAATATTATAAATTGCTAGAACCAATAATCGCCCCCACATTATACGATCTAAAACCTGTGATCCCCCACATCACTTAGGCGAGAAGGGACCGATGAAACATCGTTCAGATACTTTGCGAGGTATACTGCGGCGCTAAGCCTCCATCATGGAAAGAAGACTGAAAGCCTGAGGCACTAATACCTCAGAGGATGGCGCACAAACCCTAAAGAAAGAGCGACTGCGGCGTTAGAACAACAGGCGTGACGCCATGGCTCAAGACACGAAAGCAGTCACTTACCGTGGTGAAGGCAGCAGCTAATTGGTTTATTTTAGCAACAGCCTAATAAGCGTCAAGCAAACTTCCTCAGAGCGTTTGTGGGAGTGATGTGGTTATTTATCTTACAGGAACCAGTCGTGTGCTGGAGTATATATACTTCATTGTAGGTTTCTTTAAAAACGATAAAAACGACACTTAATCATGTACATGTAAAAATAAAAGCACATTCTATCCGTTGTATATATCCGGTGAACCAAGTCCTCACTTCCACATTGAACTGAAAATGGCTTTCTCCAAGGTTGGTACTCTGTCGAGTAGTTGTTGAAAATCGGTGTCCCGCATAAGAATTTCCACATTCCATGCTGCATAATCTCGCAAAATCTTTTGCAGATTCTCCATGCACTCACTTTCCTCAAATACAAATCTTAGAAATTTGACAATATCTTCAGTTCGTTCTTGGAAGAGCTTGAAGCGGGCAAGAGAGCGTAGGAGCCAATAGAGCGACCGATGGCATAGCGAATTCCAGTTCGTTCTATAGCCGAGGCGATAAACTTGCACGTGGCTCGGGAACACATTTGTATAATTGTCCGCAGGATCTGCATTCAAGGTATCTCCATCTTCATACCAAGGCACCGGGCCAAGTCGCTCAGCGACGGGAGCATGGATATCAGAAAGATTCGTTGGATGGAATAGATTTTCAGTCAGGTTCATAGGATTCCATCGCGTTCCAAATTTTTGAGATACTGTATTGTCGTTGCTGTGTTGGACGACAGCACTCCCGGAGGGATTGGAATTCGGTAAGGAGACGGTGTAATCGCCCGTATATACGAACTCACAGCAATAGCCAAAGACAACCTCGTCGATTTCACTGTTTAAAGGAAGCTGGAGTATATCCTTCGGGAAAGAGCTGGCTAGCGCCATGTGAATTGAGAACCGCCTTCGGTCTTTGTCAATAATGAATTTAACCATACTGGATTGCATGATACTAGACATTTGTTAATTGTAATAGCTTCCTATCAGATCTTTCCTAGCTAGTCGTTCAACTGCAATTGGGTCGGACGATAACCAACAGTCCAACTGTGGTGCTCCAAGTGAGGCCAGCCGAGGGCAAAGGGAAGCCTTAGCGCCGTAGGTTGGCCCTGCCAAGGATCAGGAAAGGAAGTTTATCGCCTGGGGACGTGGGTCACCAACACTGCGGCAGGTACCGCAGTGGCCTCCCATAGGGTGGTCCTTGGTTTGGACCGCTGCGGGCCGACAAGACTCCCCGCGAATACTTGTTGAACCAGGTTAACATTGATAACGGGCCAATAAGACCAAGATTTTACCCCACAGACAGAACGACTGCGGCGCTAGAACTGCAGCGTTGACGGCGGCTCAGGGCTACCTACTCTTGTGTAAAAGAGTAACCTACTGTGGCCAAGGCTCCCGAGACCCGAACATTAAAGCTCCTAAGGCGCTAGCGCCCCATGCCCTGAGGGCATGGCTCAGGGAATAACAAAGGGGAAAACCCCGCCCTCGAGAAAAAGTGATACGTATTGCCCACCGGTGGCAAGGCATACTGGATTTGGATCTATAAGGCGGCTGGTTGGCGAACCAAACAGTGGTACGAACCGTAACGGTGGAAACGGCAGTGACACATGAGACAAAATATATTCAGTCAGAGATACTTTCTACCTTCCCAGTATGTTCACCTTCGCTTCGCTGCGTAGCAAGGAGGGAACAGAATATTTTCTTTCAGAATCTATATACCGCTTTTAGGGAGAAATTTCAAAACAACTAATACTACACTTTGCATAAAACCAATTCCGCTGCGACTTGCAAGGATTGGCACTAAGAAAGACCCATGCCACGGGGAGCGAAAGAGAGGCGGGACTCAACGTCAATATGCACGCTGAAATTCAAACTCTTGCATCAACAGACGTTGTTGATATTATGAAGCAGACTGATCAGGTTACGGTCGAATGCATGTCAATCGCGTGCCGTTGGAGGTACATTTTGCAAACAAACTGTTCATCGCAAACATTGCATCTTACATCAGATAGTGCGGAGATATGTTGAAGGTGTTTTCGTTTGATATGTTTTGTAACATCTCCGTGGCTCGCGAATTTGTACGTCCGCCTTTCCATATCCAAATCCGGCTGATCTAGATAGATGAAACAGAACAAGGGTCTCTTATCCTTCTTTATAGATTTTCTATCCTTCGTCACAGATTCAATTGCAGCTGCCAGCCGGTTGTCCGTAAATTAACTAGTTTCCGCCGTCTTTATATCTTGTATACTTCCATCTTTGACTGGCTTCATAGCAACATACTATTTGGGAGAACGTTTGTCTTGTAGAAGACGGCACGTATCATCTTCTGCGAAGAGAGAGTAAGAAGCTATAGAGTTAATAGCTTCCGTCCGTCTATCCATCTCCTCGATTGTCGGTCGAGGCAAGGTGAGAAGACTCTTAATCAATCGTTTCTATGGGACTGGTACCACCTCTGGACATTTCAAGGGTTTCTCTGCTTCGGCTATTATAACTCCAGACAGTTGGCGTTGGATTTCTCGCATCGGCTGCTCTCGGTCGTACTTTGCTTGGATCTGAGAAAGAATTGCATGTCGTGCTCGCTGCCTGGCACCCACTATCTCTTGTTTTAATTTCTTGTACATCTCATATTATATAGTTCCTTCGTGCTTTGACAGAGGACGTCCCATCTGTCGACCAAGCTCATCGCGCCGGCGAGCCAACTTAACAATTTCCAGTTGTTGATTGACGGATAATGATTGTGTGGTGGTCAGTTCCTGCGGACGATTTGGATCAATAGTTCGGCTCATCCGGTAAGCGGCACGCATAATATTATCTTTTGGGTTAAGGCCGCGGATGATTGCTGGGAGATTTTTATTGATCCTTCTGCTGAGGTAGTAGCGTAGAAAGGTGCGAGTGCCGGCGTAATGTATAATAATGTTCCGTAGTGAGTCGCTAATAGAGCCTAGCATATAATTAGTAACTTAGTGATCTCCCCAGCGCAGTGGCGGTAAGGGTAATGCACCACTGCTATCTAATGCCGTGCCAGATCCGTAGCGCAAACTGTAGGGACGGGTGACCTGCTGAAAGCCTGTAATGGCTCCAATCTTCCTAACCTACGGCTCCAGAGTCGAGTAGGAAAGAGGCTGGATAGGGGAGATGCCAATCCCTTGTAGGGTCCGTTCCGATACTTGAAATATCGGGATATCGTCCAGCGCTGGGTCGAGGTGAAGTCGCAGTTGGTTGTATTTATCCCGGATCTGCAGTCGAGGGAGCTGGTTTGCAGAAACTAACACCTCCTCGCCATCAACCTGGTCGAAAGCGCGGTCTGCGAAAAGGAGGCCCAAGAGGAAGACGTGTGGATTAAGGATAAGAGAAGGGTTGAAGAAAATTCTAGGAAGAATATACGTGTTCCTGAGGGACTGGTTAGAGCTGGCGATAACAGAGCCATTAATGACTTACGTATCCTTCGCACCCAACCACTCTTTAGTAAACTTAAAGGTGAATTCGATCACAATGAGACAAGGGCCGCCCTAAGGGTCACGGAGCAAGCTGACTTGAATGTGACGATATCGGAGATTTAAGATGGTCTAAGGACGGTTTGTTGTAAGACCGGCAAGCTGCAAGAAGAGTCCCAGTTTAATATGATGTCGGCCGTGCCCAAATTTCTTCTTGGTTGTGCTGATTGTAGTCTCTACGACCTTTGTCAAGTCCGTCACGTTAAATGGGGGCTTATCGCATCCTTTGAAAGACAGCTTGTGCTTCTTGGCTAGTCGTCGGATTACCTAGACAATCACTCCTGGTTAGCTCTTAAGGAGTTACGCGAAGGTGGACCAGATGTCGAGTCAAGCTGTGCTATTAGGGAAGGATCACTCATACTCGGCGCATTTGACGGTTCATCTGTTTTGTGATCTTGTTGGAAGTTTCTCTTTCGTATACCCGGCGGAATACCTTCCAAAACATGTCTAACGAGCTCTTGCACTTGAGGCCTGGAAGCCATCTTTTATTTTTTCCATGTCGTAGGTTGAGAATCCAGTCCAGGAAGGTATACAAGATCGGAATCGACAGATATAGGAATTCCTCCTGAGGATCCTTTTGAAGAAAAACGCAGAACCTATATAGCTCCAAAGTTAGGGAAGCGACTCATCGGGAACAGAATGAAGAGGCTCAGACAGTGTGGCTTACTGGGACCATTTTACCTCCACCCGATGAAGAAGAGCTGTGGTACCTTTGCCATAGTCTTCCACAGTGTAGATCGTCTCATCGAAGTTCGCTAGTTGTTGGACATAGTACTCCGGTAGATGCTCATTGTCTGCAAAGAGCAGAGCCGCGTCGCCGGCATCCTGAAGTGGATCAGCCTCATCCTCGGGCTCGGTTAGGTCAGTGTTGCATTGACTGTCTCCAGTGCTGGCTTTATCAGAGTCGTCGCTCCCGATAGATGACTGGTAGTCTGCCTTTTGATGACGGCGAGCCATGGAATAGAGGAATCACAAAGCAAATAAAAACGAGTTTCTGAGATTTCTATCTGACGACAACTTGATATTATATGAAAAAGGAGCCCAGATTCGGATGGTAGGGCCAGATGTCAAGGAGGATCGTGGTATGTAAAGTAGAATCTCGGTAGTTATGAGAAGGAACATCGGGCCTTTCGGGTGGAAGGCCGCCATTTATGCTGGAAATCTTTCGAGGGAGCCATTTTCGGCGCCCTTCTGAAACCGCAGCGCTGGGAAAATGCGCAAATCGTGAGCATAAGTAGGCGACTAAGGATATAGTCGCTGGGCTCGCTGCGGGCGAATGAGGTTCACCTTACGTGAGTTGGTGTGCATGGATGCAAGTGCCCGAGTGAGTGGTAGAAGAGCTGGCAAATCGACGGCCAAAAACAGCGTCGAGGGCGGCCGTTTTTGGCAGTCCATTTGCCGTCATCTAGTTTAAATCAGTACTGTAACGAACGGCTACGCAGGCGATAAGTAATCGCGAGAATGTAGGGTATGCATTCAACGAAGAAACTAAGCTAGGTTATAAAGCTATTCAGAAGCTAGTTACAGTATATGTGGGACGGCTCTAAAGCTAGTCCCGATCAGGTAGTTAGGTTATAGGGTATCACGAAAGAAGGTCTTCGGAGGCTGGTCACAGTCGCTATTTAACGATAATAGTATCGGCAACGATATTTGACGATATAGTATCGGCACCTGAGGACTTTGACGATACTATTTGACGATCAAGATAGTCAAGCTTTGAATTTGACGATACTATTGACGATATTCGAAAATCATGACTATATAGTATCGTGAACAGCCCTAGGAATGGGAGTGCAGGTGAGTCATTAGTTAATCCTTCTTTGTTTTTTCAGTCCGGATTTTCTGTAGGCCCAAGGAGTCCTGCGGAGCGCCACATCCCCAGCTTGTCAGTTGATCCTTCTTTGCTAATCATTGATATCTACACTTGACGGTTTCGTCTCGTCTACCTGACCGCCCGACTATTTAAGCGCTGCATTATGTCTGTCCGAAGTTTCTCTACTGAGGGTGTGATCTCTGGGGGCTTGGGAATCATGCGAGCGGGGTTAGAAGGCGGGGGCGGGGTTGTCAAAGCTTACGGCAAACCTGCCCTTGAAAAGTCTGCAAGCCTGACAGCTCAGGTTGGTATACACCCTTTACATGCAACGAAGCAGCTCTAATCATTATCGCAATAACTGGCAGGCAGCTAGCTGGGGTGCTGAAAACCCGACTCTAACCACCTGTGCAGTTGTCGGCCTTGCTGGCGTTGCTCTTCTGGCTGCCCCCGGCTGCGCAACAGCCCCAGCACTGTCGGCTATAGGGTTCACAGCAGAAGGTATACAAGCAGGTATGTTTACTATCGCAGAGGAGTCAACAAGATACGCCCTGGCTCTTGAACTTCTGGGATTTAGTAACTTTATGTTTACGAAATACAGGGTCTTCAGCTGCAGCCTTCCATAGTTCAATCGGGAATATTGTATCCGGGAGTGCGATTGCTGTAGCACAGAGTGCTGGCGCAGGGGGAAGTGGCCTAGCGGTTGTTAACGGGGTTACGCAGTTGGGAGGTGCTGCAATGACTGCGGGAAGTGCTGGCATAGCATGGGTCAAGGCTAAGTTATGAGCCTATTCTGGCAGTGGCAGCAGCTCTTCGCTATTTAGATCAGTAGACTTGTCCAAGCATGGCTACCCCGTAAAACACCCAGCCTGGCGATATCATGGAGCTCAGAGCCATTTCTTTTCACCTTGAGAGCCTCCATCTGATTACTGCAAAGGTTCCTTCAGAGACGGTAGTCGTGTTCTGTTTTCTCGGTTACAGTAGATGATGATGATGATGATTATTCATACGGTGACTCCTCGCCTTAAGCGATATGCAGGGTACCATTATCTCTAATCTCCATGTACATTCCTTCACCGTGAACTATTATTTTCCTGACGAACTTGGGGCCTCGTCAAGGCCTGTGTTGGCCACTGCCCGGGGTTCTGTTCTGCCGCCCTCGTGGCGCGCGACTTCGAAATCTCTGCGACGCCTCTGCAAAGTCCAGTACCGCCCCTAGGACGCTGACGCTCTGCGCGGCATCTCCTAACTTACCTTCCTTACCTTGGCCCGTTCCTCCCAGCATATCCGAAATGTTGTTGAATGCTCCTCCGATCTTCCGCCGTAATTCTTGCCGTATCCCCTTCAGCCGCGGACAGTCAACAAGTACATGGACCACGGTTTCTGTCGCTCCACATTCGCACTGCTCGTTATCTCGGAAGCCATGTTGCTTGGCATAGGTGGCGAGCCACGAGTGGCCGGTCCGTAGTTGGGTAAGCAGGTAAGCTCGATTGCGAGGGGGGCGAGCCGTAGAGCCGGCGCGTGCGGCTTGCAGGCAAGGTTTGATCAATGTGGCGGAGGTGCCCTCCGTTCTTGGAGGCCCTCCATTCTCGTTCACATTCACTTTTGATCTTACTGCGGATGTACGCTTTCTCCCGCGAAAGGAGATGTTGGAAAGGATGTTTCTTTTCTGCACCCACCGCTTCCTTGGCCAGACGGTCCGCTGTCTCATTGCCAGGGTCACCGCAGTGTCCCGGGACCCATTGTAATCGCAGTGGGATTCCTCGTGCCTTTAGCTCTCTAGCAGACTGATGAATAGCGTGGATAATTCGCTGGCCTGACTTATTCCATGAGTGTTCGATTACCTGTAGTGCGGACATACTATCGCTGAGAATTGTCGCTGGGTCGTAGTTGAAAAACCAGCCCAATTGCGTAGTAGATTGCCATGAGCTCGGCCGCGTAGACCGACCAATATTCCATTGAACCGATACTGATTTGTCGAGAGCCTATTATCTGCCGGTTGTAGTCAAGAGCCACTGCTGCGGCTCCTAATTGGTTCCCTTTTCCTGAGGCGTCTGAGGAGACTGTAGTACTTTTGGTGGATTGCTTCGCTAGCGCATTGGCTTGCGCTTTCTCTCGGTCAGGCTGGATCCGCCACGGCGTTAGTGGTTTTGGATCAATTGTTTCTAAGGCCTGCAGCCGCCCAAGGTCCGGTTCTCAGTGTTTCGGCCAGGGGAAAGCGTGCCCCGGTGCCGATATGAGAGCTGCGTTCCTTTGCTCGGCTGATTACTTACCTACCTAATAGCCACCGAACAATTTTCGCTCTGTGATATATATTCTGAAGATCCATTAAAAATGTAAGGAATGAGAAAAAAAGAAAAAAAAAAAAAACATACATAATGACTACTTTAATACGTTATCCCAATGTATTCATTCCATGAATCGGTTGAGCACGGCGATGAACCAATTGATCAGTCAATTCCAACCTCGCTAGGCGACACTCCCGGTTACTGGCCTGTTTAGGCAGTGGCCGCGGCACAGAGCTTCTAGTATTTAGCACGAAGGGCTCCCTCCGCCTTTTCAATTTAATTTCTTTTTATTTATTTATTTATTTTCCTTCCCCAATATGGATTTATAAGTCACATATGACAACAAGTTTGCTTCAAGCAAGTATCTACCGATATTTTCTGTTTCCTGAGTCTACACGTAGTGACGTAATAGCTGCTTTCGTCTGGTTGAACCTCATTTATGATCTCAACATGACATCAACCGCGTTTAAATTATTATGTTAGCTTTATATATTCAGAGCGTTGAAACATAAACATCCCAGCTAAATTAATATTCTAAAGCTCACTGATCCTTAAACATGCAACAGCAGATTGATTTATATTTTGAGTCTCATAAAAGGGTCCTTAATTGGACCAAAGAGTTGGAATTTCTGGGTTATCTCCTCCTAGAAATAGTGGACCCGCATGGCCTCGAAGAAAGAGGATTTTATTGTCACCAGGCGGCGGATCTCCCAGTAATTGTCGATACTCTTCGATGTGCTTGCTCCCAGCGAAACAGCAGGCTTCGAGGTATATTAAGCAAACAAGCCTCGAAATATTTCGGAGGCTTACTTTTGAGATCGAAGCAAATACGCAATGTGATGGCTCATCATAACCCGTTAAGTGAAGAGAGAATGTTGATCCTGCAAGAAACAAAGCAGGAGCTTGACCGCCAATTCCAGTCTGTTATAAGTCAAGCCGCATTAAGGTATAACATCCAACAGGTATATAAGCTCAGGATCCATGTTTAGCAACCACAACAATTGCAATCTGATTTTATTCCTAACCAATATCAGGTTAATTGGTATCCCGACGACATTGAATCCAGCGGAACAGCAGACCATCGAACTGAAACCATTGCCTTGAACAGCGAGCCGCTACTTTACCAGCGCCGGCAAATACTGGGGATTGCAGCAGGGCGGTCAACTAGGTTAAGAAAAAAGAAACGGAAGCGAAATGCAACAGAAGAAAGCCGAGCAGAACATTGGAAAGCTTTCGAGGCATCTTTGAGGCGTAAGCTTGATAGAATGGAGAAAGAAAAAGCACGAATAATTGAGAGCAAAGTCCGGAAACATCAAAAACTGGAGCAAGAATACCGTCAAAGGCGACAGGTGAGACTGAACCAGATCAATCGGATTCTGCGTAAGATGGAAGATGAAGATCGAGATCGAAAGGCTCAACGCAGGATGATTATTGGCGAACCATCAGGTGCCAATGTTAGCGTGTATGTACTTCTCATGCTTATTCTCCTAGCCATGAGCTCTCCATTTTGGCTTTTTGGATTGGTTATTCGCAGAATTGGGATACGGGGTACGAGGTAAGACTGAGGGGAGATTCATCCATGTTTAATGCGCGGCTTTGGGAACAAATGCCTGTTCTGTAATATATTAAAAGTTTTTAATGCTTCGTTTGCCTTCCAGCAACTTCTACCTAGGGCCGTAAGCATTTTGAGACCGCAAACGACACGATGACCTGATACCGGGAGGCCGGAACTAGCATGGACCGCAAGCGCTCATTTATCGACTTCTGCATGCGGGAGCACTGAATCGACCTCTACTGAATAATGCCCTTTCCAGTAGGAGAGATTAACAAGGAATGTTTGAATACGTCTTGTTCTATAAGGTTGTACTGCATTCGTCTTATCGGTCTATTTGTTACTGAGAGTAAAGGGTTATAAACAATCATGTCGTCCCTCTTCGTAACGCTTGCTAGTCACAAACAAATATTTCTTTCTTGACTTTCACAATGACACAGACCCAGCAACTTGCAGATAGCACTTTAGAAGAAGCCGTGTCATGGCTTTCTCTAAGCGAAGTATCGCCACATAGTCAGCTCGAAGACCTCATACAGGATGAGTTTCGTCCACACCTGGAAAGCCATCAAAGAATAACCCGACTGGAAGCCGATGATCCGTATTTTCAGCCTGCACGAGAACTCTGGAAAAGAAACGGTTGGGATGGTGAAGGCTTATCCAACTTCATAGGCTTGCTCTGTGGCATCTTGAACTTCCCAGCTATCCTATTGCTCAATCCAAGCGAGTGGGACAATCTTCCATGGAATGATATGATCCGAGAATCACCTACGTTGAGCTGGCTGCAGCGGACTCTGGAGCCTTTGGGCTTAACATTGCGCGATATCATTATTATCGATGTTTTTCCTTTGCTGACGAACACAAGAATGGATGCCATGGGAGCCCAAGAAAAACAACGTGTGACGAATGAAGTGTTTAACCTTACTATCAACTTCCTTCGCCATTTCAAGCCACCAGTGATTATCTCATGTCAATGTGCAACCAGGGGGTCACATGGTCGTTGGGGTATTGTCGACAACCCACTTGCTCTGTCATTATGCTCCTCAGTCGACGGTGCTCGCCGTCAGGAAGTAGCATCTATGTCTGTGGATGAACACCGTATTCGTGTTGTACAAGCATTCCATCCCATGAAAATATTATACGAAGAAAACTTGGGAGCCCGCTCAGAGTATGACCAAGTTCTTCGCAGCATTCTTGAGACGGTTTACCGACCCTGTTCAGCTTGGAGAAACCGGCATCGCCAAGAATGTGAGGAAAATTTACATTCGGCGGCGGAAGAAATCAGGTCTACAATGAGAGCCTTTTTGGACAGCATTACAAAATATCATCGAGTTCAGCGCCGAGCAATCACTTTTGGAATCGGTACTGCCCAGATGAGGAGCCCTGTGGTGTCTAACTGGGAAGGGCTGAGAGCCGATGTTCGTTCATTTGTTGCTAATATGCTGCCAGAGGTTTAAATTTGTGGGCGGAGACATGTCTAAGCTTTGGTGGGCAAAAACCCTCTGGCCCCCGATTTACTAGACCTGTTTTTGTCACAACCTAACCTGACTGTTCTGCGTGTTTGCTTACCTATTCATTGTGTTTTTGTTTAACTCTTATATTTGCGGTGCGTGTTGACTTGTTTTTTGTGTTAGGTACTGTTGAATTCGCTTCGTGGTAAAGCTGAAAGCATCGCCTCGGATGTAGTTATGGGATTCTTTACTCGTGCTATTGGATCGTATTATAGAATCAGGTTCATTATTGTGCACGGTTACTTCATCATTACTAATGCGTCAAAGATCGACTACTAATATTTATTATTTATTATATAAGATTATTAGTATTCTTTATAGAAGTACTGTAACAAACGGCTACGCAGGCGATAAGGAATCGCGAGAATGTAGGGGATGCATTCTACGAAACTAGGCTAGGTTGTGAAGCTAGTCCTGATCGGGTAGTTAAGTCAGTGTATCACGAAGCTCATCGGAGGCTGGTCACAGTCCGTGACACCGAACATCAATTATCCTTTTCGGCTTTTCTTTCCTAAATACCTGGGAACTGATCGGAAACGCTGCTCGAAATGACATCACCCTGAGCTAGGGATTTCAATTTGCGACGTATGAGTTTTTCATGAGGATAGCCGTATGTTTAATGCTAATCATGAATAATTCAGAATTTCATATGGCTGCATCATAAATGGCATCGTTGGTGAGACAGCCAACCCCGATATACCAGTTCCTGTTCTTGAATAATCTTAATAAAACAACCTGTTAACTATGGCAATAACTAGGTAGATTAGGGTTAGGAACAACATCCGACATGACACTGCCCAGCTGCCTGTGCCTGGCACACGGAAAGAGATATTCTCGATATACTGATAACAATCACTTGTAATTAATAGCTCACAACCAGTATAAAAAAAAGGCACTATGTCCCAACATAATCAATCCCACAACTAGCGCAAGCCGCCAAAGTGACCCGAGTGCTTCTAACTCCTGCTCAATATCGCAAAAGCAGTCTCTCAAGCACTGCTAACACGGTTTCTTTTTCATTCCCAAAGGCCATCGCTTCAGTGGTGAAAATGACGAGCGTGCTCACGGCGGTGGAGGATGCTTCCGCACGTGTTCGCCTCCTCTGGATAGTAGGAAGAACCATCCGTATCAGTCACATTGATCACGTTAGAAGCGGCATTAGAGCCTGGACCACCAGTCCAGATGGCCGGACCAGGAATTGGATAATCCTTCATGCCTCCCCAGACACTGAAGTTGAACGAGGGATCATCCTTTTTGTAACCACCTGGGAACTTAATTGTAGGTCCCGGGGTTCCATTACCACCGCCTGTAATCTTGACTTGAGCGCATCTGGAAATTCTGTCAGTAATCAATCCTAAACAAATGTGAGAAAGATAGCTTACTCGTAGTAGAATTCAGCCTGTCCATCATGTGCTCCGTGCACACCTTTAAGGGAAGTCAGTGTACTTGCTCTTTCTTCCAAGAATGGTAGAGAAGACATACCGATATGCTCCGGCCGAATAAGATAATCCCCGTCCGGCAGATCTGCAGGAATTGTGAACTCGATACGGTCCTTGTCCCAAGTACACCAGGCATCAGTTTTGATGTCCTTGCTCTGGTCGCAAATGGCCTCCTCATGGATCTTGAACCAGTCGCCATCGCCCTCATACTGGTTGGCCGAGCCGGGCGCTTTAGACATGTACACAAGACCAGGGCCAGGGTGTTTCATTGTAGCCCCCACGCCGAGCTTCATTGCAAGCTTCGACCCAGCCTTGACCTCCGCCGTACCGGTCTGGCCAGCGAAGGTGAAGGAGCCCTTATTGCAGCGGAAGTCTGGCATGTCGGGGGTCATATCGTCGAGGGCGTTTTTCCATTTGGTAGGGTTGTATTTTTCCGGCCGAGTGTTGGAACGAACGTATTGGTTAGGAGTGGTCTCCTGGCCGTCAATGACGAGGGTGTCGAAGAAGTAATGCGCCGACACCAAGGGCGCGATCAATGCGGTGGCAAGAAGAGTGGGCTTCATAGTGAAGAATAAAATAAAGAAGGTTCTTGTGAATGAAGGGAAGGGCCAGCCCAGCGAGGATGTTGTAAGAGAAATGAACGGAAGGGAATATGAGATGCAATGGCTCTGCTGAGCTCTTTTCGTCAGCGGGCGTATCCGTCCTTATATAGATTTCAGTGTAGCCCGTGAGGTGTTAACATTTTGCTGTACTGATCATCTCTATATCCGAAACCTGCCAAGTCCACTGAGGCCTGCAGGTCAACCTTTGTGTAGCTCTTGCCCATCTCTCATATTGCCAAGGCTGCCAATGCCAAGCCTTGAAAGTTCAAATGTCACTAATCTGAAGGGTCAACACTATACTAGCATTATTGACTCCACAGGGATCGGTATATTGCGCATTTTCCTTCTTGAGACACGGCAAGCAGCAGGATGAGAGCTAAAACGTCTGAAATCAGTCTAAAATAGCAAGCTTGGCATTATGTCACAAACGAATCGAAGTGCAAGCCTTATGGCAACCAGATGTTTCCGTCGCATGTCACTCGAGGAAGGATTTAATACTAATGCAAGGTCAACCTTCAGAGGGCTAATGATTGTGGGGATACAGGTGATGATTTAAAACACTAGGAGTTACGCCTCTAAATATAGACCGTCAATAAAACCTTCGTCTAGCTGGTTACGGTAAGATGCCAGGGCCCGTTCGCTCAGGGCCCAGACTTCAGAGAACGTCGGCTTGAGCCGTGGCACCTTAGACATTCCTTACTAAGGTGGAGAAGGTGGAGTAATCTACTCCGTACCCGGACAGCACCTGGCCATCTATCCAGACAACTCACTACCTAGGTTGGGAGGCGGTTCTACAAGCCTAACAGAGCCCATTACTCTATTACACACCCTCTCTACCTGTTCTCTAGTCTTCTATCTAAACCTACATCACCCTAATCACAAATATTGAAAAAGAAGATTAACCCTATACCTAATGACCCAAAATCCCTAAATCCCTAAAAACTCTAAGCAAATGAGAAATTAACATTAGACTTTACATAGAAAGAAGATATTTGGGGGACAAATTACTATAGGTCTTGCTATTTCTTCTTCAGACTGCCTTCCTAACTAGGTAATCAGTAGTCCGAATAGGCGGCCAGGTGTTGTCCGGCTAGTTTACTCCTGACAAGGCCCACAAAGCATATACTAGTTTCTATCGAACCAAACCAGAGTCAATGGCAACCACTTCATACCATAGAGGCTTACTGCTAGCGAGTTCCATAGGGGACCAACCGCCGTGTTCGGCAGTGAAAATGACGCTCCATTGCCGATGGGATCTTGGCATGTCAATCCAGCTTGTTTGGATGGACATCGATTGGCAGCCCATGCAGATCGGAAGGTCCTAATTAATCTCCGATGCAACCCATCACGGAGACTATCCAGCGTGAATCAACGGGGACGAGAATTTAGCCTGATTCAAAGTCCTTCATCCATCCCTAGTTTCTACGAAGGAAGACCAACCGTGACGATAGCTACAAATCTCGACGAAATGCTTTCCACATGATAGCCCAGTACTACTCCTCTCTACGATGCTTTGACCCTATTCCCAAGGGTTTCATTGGCCCCCTCATCTCTTGGCAATTTCTGTAACCCTACGTTATCGTCCTGCAACAGCCCCAAACGTCGTTGCGTTTCCTATACAGGGTTCACCGGATGAAGGCGACGAATAGGCTATAGATTCAACCTAGTTCTGCCGGTGGGGAGATTTGCATGCTTGCACGGGGCGAAGGAATGGAGACGAGACATCTTTTGCAACGTACTATTATCCAGAGCTCCGTTCTTGCATGGGAAGGGATCTCCATGAGGAACAACCTCGCGGTTAAGCCATGGACCTATAAACAGAAGCCCTTCATCACTGGGTTGCTAGTTCAGCCGTCCATTCAATTCCTTATCACTCTGCAGCTTAGCAAAGACTCCTATCTGTCAATCATTTAATGATAATGGTTCAATCCATCTTCCTCCATACTCTTGTGGCCCTCAGTGCCCTCACCTCCGTCCACGGCGCGAATTCTCCGGGCTGCGGCAAGAACCCTACTCTTGCCAATGGCGTCCACCAGATAAACGGCCGCGAGTACACCCTCAAAATCCCCGACGGCTACGATGCAAACAAACCATACCACCTCATTTTCGGGCTCCACTGGCGCGGCGGCAATATGAACAACGTCGTCTACGGCGAAAGCATCCAACCCTGGTATGGCCTCGAAGCCCGGGCACAGGGCAGTGCAATTTTTATAGCCCCTAATGGCCTGAATGCCGGCTGGGCCAATACCAACGGCGAAGACGTAGCATTCATCGACGCCATCATGGAGCAAGTTGAGGGTGAGCTCTGTGTGGACCAGAGCTCTCGCTTCGCGACGGGTTTCTCCTGGGGTGGTGGAATGAGCTACTCCCTTGCTTGCTCGCGGGCGAAGGAGTTCAAGGCAGTGAGTGTCTTGAGCGGTGGAGTGATTAGTGGGTGTGAAGGGGGCAATGATCCTATTGCCTATCTAGGGATCCATGGTATTAACGATCCCGTGCTTCCTTTCGATGGGGGCGTGGAGCTGGCGAATAAGTTTGTTGGGAATAACGGCTGCCAGCCAGCGAACATCGATAAGCCTTTGCCTGGGAGCCACGGGTCGACACGAACAAACTTTAATGGCTGCTCTGAGCCAGTTTCGTTTATTGCTTATGATGGTGGACACGATGGTGCGCCGCTTGGAGTGGAAAGCTCGCTGGCTCCTGATGCCACCTGGGAGTTCTTTATGGCGGCTTAAGGACAGGTTTGGCTTCCTATTGCTATATCACGATTTCTCTTGAAGGACATGGGGGGTATTTCGTGGCATGAAATATAATTTTACATACCGGGAATCAAAACCAATCCCTCGTCCGTTGCTTGACCGTGTAGAAACATTGCCATGACCACGGGATGCATCTGCTAGGCGATGGGTAGGAATGTTGCAATTCGAGGCAGCTAGTCTTAGTTGATCAGCAAATTCAGAAAGTTTATTCGGCTAGAACCTGCCATTCCTTCGAACAATACCTTCTTACTAAAACTTGGGCTGGAGTTGCATTCAGTCCCACAAAAAAATCAGTAACTCAAGTGAATATCATTTTCCTAGAACTGAAGCAAAAATTTCATGTAATAGATAAAAGATTTTGGAGTAATGCCTGGCCTGAGGAGACAGGCCAACCTGTTTTCTTAACCGAGGGGAAAATCTCCCTTCAACAAGTTTCTAGCCAAACTTCCGACATTATATCAACCATCCCAGTTCTACTATTCCCACCTTTCCTTGGTACTCTGATGAGCCCGTCAACCCTACTTCCACGAAGCCTGTAGCTCAAGGAGAGAAATCATATGATCGTCTTCAGCCAATATGCCAATATGAGAGAATATTTATCAATGCCACAAGCAGCAACAAACTTTGTCGCCCTACAGACTCAAAACCAACAAGGACGGCGTAAAGGCCGCGTAATAATACTGCTCTCTTTACAGCTATGCTACCGCTGTTTAGACCACTTTCCTTCTCATTTGTTTTAACAGCTCAAAGTCAATTAACCATAGTTCAGAAAATAATATATAATATTCCTTCTTTCCCAGCTCCCTCCCCCTCTCCAGCCCTAGAAGCTTGCGGCTTTCGTGACCCGCTCGGTTTGCTTCACAGAGCCAACGGCGGCTAGAAGAAGGCCGTGCCATCACGCTGCGGCCTGTCAAAACCTACCACCACAACTATGTTGAGGAGGTGCTCCAAGCCCTTCGCCTCCATTGCCATATGTAGACTAGCGCCGCCCACAGTGGCTTCCTAGATAGGGATCTCTCGATCCACCTCTCTCGAATATCACGCACGTTGCTTATCTCCAACAAACTACATGCAGAATGTGCTTTTGGGTGCCGTCGAGGCCAAAAAGGGCATCCGGAGCGGCCGTTTCTGGCGTCGTCGGCCCCGGAAACCTCGCCAAGACGGGTAATCCGTGGGTGCTGCTTTTAGCCTGGACAGAGCGGCATCCGGACATGTACCTGTAATACAGTTAACTGAATACAGGTGACCTGACCTCTTGTTTGTCAGGTTACAGGTCGGATGGCACCTTCGTAGGGGTCATCCGCCGCGCTAATAAATCACATGACCCTATTTTCCGGCTTTTGGCAGTGACAATGCATAGTTTTAAATAACTACCCGGCATCTGACCTTTACAGACCCTTAACATTTACTTCTATCTACATACTTTCCAACTCCGGGCCGCTGAGTGAGCAAAAAGCGGCGCCAAGTCGGGCCTAAAGCGGAAAGGGAAAGTGACTTGATTTTCGCAGGAATCCAATTCGGTAGCATATTTTATAGTGCCCTTAAAGAAGGCAGCAACGAGGCATAGAATATATAACTACTTAATGTCTTCTGCGCCTCTAAATATAGATTTTGATGCATAATGGTCTAGGCTTTCCTAGAATCATTAAATGTCAAACAGCAGTACTTAGCCATGAAATCCGTCCAAATTTGATCCCTGTAAGATATATGTAATGAATGATATACTCAGTATAAAGTATTCTCTCAGCCCTGCACTTACGCCAAGTTTCATGAATTGCCCATATGCTTGTAACGGAAGACTTAGATCTCCAAATTTAAAGTAGACAATCTTGTCCGAATTAAAATTTTATACCTCTATCCGAAGAAAACAAGAGCGAAATAGTGTTCTTCGCGGAGATCGCTTCTAGGTGTCAGGTTAGATTTATTATAAAATTCTTCGAGCCTACT
Source organism: Aspergillus affinis (assembly GCF_023601865.1). Classification (NCBI taxonomy): domain Eukaryota; kingdom Fungi; phylum Ascomycota; class Eurotiomycetes; order Eurotiales; family Aspergillaceae; genus Aspergillus; species Aspergillus affinis. Next base: position 7,071 of record NW_026515965.1, on the reverse strand, counting down.
ATACTTACATGTTTTTACAAGCAAATTATTGACTACGCGATTTGTGACTGATTCAGACTTTGCATGATTATCGCACATGAGAAGTTTCGCAATACAGACTAATCTTTTCCTCAAATGCTGTGGCCTTATTTGTACGAGTTCAAGTTGCGTTAACTCGATTGAAGCAGTTTGTCGATACTCAAAAGCTACTGTGTTCAAACATTAGATCCTACTGCCTGAACGAACGATACATCTCTCTTGGTATAATAGATTGCAAGTGTCCAAAGATTCCCAGATAACTGGTATTTGGGTATTATGGGTATACCGTGCCATCGCTAGTTCGCTCAAAATATATAGAAAGGTATTAGAATCCTACTTCTTTACTATTTTTTACATATATATGAATCATATATATTTAATCTGGAAATCTAGGCGAAAGACACTAATATGGAATCTTATGAAAATGTTACAGTTTGCTAGTAGAGCTTATTCATGCCGAGCGCATGAGCAAACAGCTAAACACCCAAATAGTCTTTTTCCCGCCCAGATTGAAGTGCTGTTAGGCCATGTTTTATTGAGCAGATATGTGCGGACTTTTTAGTTGAATCTCACTATAAGCGGAGGGTGCGCTAAAGTATATAGTAATAAATCTCAAGGGGACAATTCATAGCCTCCAATAGTTAGTACTTCAATTTAATAATAATTTATGTAACTGTTGGAACAATATTGTCAACCAGACCAGAGAGGTAGAGTATCCTGACCTAATCCACATACCGCACAGCACCTTGCTTGGCCTAGACTTGGCCTACCATTCCAAATGACATACCAATGGATCAGGAATGCATAGGTATAAACAAGTAGAACTATAAAAGGCTAAACAGATTGTAGTTAAGAAATGATACTTCACTTTTATCTACCGAGCATATACTTACATTCTGTTAAATCGATAGAATATCTGCTTAGGGTAATAACCAAGTCAACTGACACTGATCAGTAGACATACAGATCAGAATATATGTAATTATAAAGCTTAATACTGAGTCAACAGCCCTAAAAAGCTGTTTTCTATGATTGCCTAGCTATTGCCCTATATCAGTTGAAGGAGAAGATTGTAACAATTCAAAGTTTAAACGGACATTTAACAGTCCCCAAACTGTTAAATAACTATCGCCTAGAGGCGCACTCTCTTGCTAATCATCATTTATAGAGCCCGAAGGTCTATAAACACGTCCAAAAACACCAAAAACCTCAATCTTTGACCACTATCCCTTACTTTTCTTATTTTCTCTTATTTTCTTCACTTCTTATCTGTTCCCCCTCCTGCCTTTCCTTTTGTGCATCTGAATATCTTGTTTCAGAAGTTAACTGAAAATCCTATAGGTCTGACGTGTCAGAGAGAACAACCAGTTATTCCAATTTTAGCACTTTCTCTTTCTCACTAACCTCTACACTGTTCCCTTTTTCCCCTTCTATCTATCCCTTATACCTTGTTACACTCCTCTATACTTGTACCATCATGTCTCAACCACCGCAGTCCTCATCAAGTGAAGATAAGGATTGGAAAATCGATTTGAATACAGCCACAAAACAGGACCTCAATATCTATGCGATAAATATACAATTTACAAATACTATTCTTGATTATAACCTGTAGATAACATTCTGAGAACAATTCGAAGGCTAGAGATCTGAACATTTTAAATAACTGTGACGAACGGCTACGCTAGCGATAAGAAATCGCGAAAATGTAGGATATGCATTCAACGAAGAAACTAAGCTAGGTTGTGAAGCTATTCAGGAGCTGATCACAATATGTGTGGATAGCTCTGAAGCTAGTCCCGATCGGGTAGTTAGGTCATAGGGTATCACGAAGGAAGATCTTCGGAGGCTGGTCAAGGTCCGTGACAAACAATAACTGAGATAAAGGATATAAGGCCAGTTTCAAAATTTAGATAGATACAATGATTTCTACAGTAAATGCCTAGGAAGCTTTTCAGAGTTCCTTTCAGGCCTCTATTGCTTCCGACTCGCGATTAGCGAGATGCTCTAGGTCCTCTTGAAGTTTGATCATAATACCCCAGGTCAGAGCATGAATCCTTTCCGAGGAGCTAAGAGCATGTTAAGATATGGTCAAGTTTGCATCACACAGTAAAAGGTCATCAATTGCCTGTTGTACGATTTCCTGTAGCTCTTTGAGTAGATATAGCAAGATCGGTAGAATCTGTTTCTTGCTCGATGCCATCCTATCTCTCTTATCAGGTTAATGTCGGGAGTACTCATTATCTGTAACTAGATAGCTTTACAGTCTTTGCGAAAGATAAAGAGTATTAATGAAACAAACGGCATTTCGGCAGCTATAATACACACCTCTCCTTAGTCCGATCGCTGGTAGGAAAGAATGTCCACGCTGAGGGAAATAGGCTGTGCTTAAACCAGAATCGCAGCCAATTCTATACCCGCTGCTCCGTTCCCGGGAGTTATAGTCCATTGTAGTATCCATCTCATGTCTTAGACACGCGTCTTCTTATGCTGACAGCCGGAAGAGGAAGAGCAAAAAATAATCAGCTGTGGGAGCATCGGCAAATTATCCACAAGCAAGAGGCAGCGGCGTTTGCGCTGTGGTTCGCACTTGCACACTGAGCTGGCCCAGTGATATTGACTTCATTCTGCGTAGCGCGCCCAATTTCGAAATAACACTCCCACCCTGGAACGAATCCGAAAGAACCGTCCACAGGCTCGTTTTTTTTTTTTTTTTTGACGCCTGCTTGCAAATGCCGTGCCTTGAAAACACAGTACGTTATCTTCTTACCTATCGTACTTGTCTAGTAAAAAGAACTGATGCTTAGTGCATGTTTTCTCGAACAGAACGGAGGGGCACGATCCCCAGCTCTGAAATTGAATCAGAAGTCTTCTCTCCTACTCCATTACAGTGCTGGGAAGCATTCACACATGGAGAACGAGTACACATCAATAAGGAAAGGTCCCGAAAATGCATCAAAGTGGCTTCAAGCAGGCGAACATGTGACAGCCGATACCCCTACGCACTGACTTTAAGGTGGAGCGGACCTGCATAGCTTCTCGCAATTTTCTATTGGTATGCGTCTGCAGTAGGCTTCATACTACAAGCCCTCGTCGACCACACATGCCCTCCGGCCAAGTCTACCTAGCGGGGTGCTTGAATCTTATTCGTCAATTGGCAGACAGCATCCGAACCGAGCTCAAATGGATCCCGGCGCACCAAGGAATCAGTGGAAACGAGATGGTGGACGAACATGCAAAGGAAGCTGCACGAGGACCTGAAGACTCGATGAACCCACTCGCGCCCCGAAGACTGACGAACGCCTCGGAGCGTTCAACTGCATTTAGAGACTGCAAACGGACGCCGCCATTTGATAAAAAGAAAAAACTACGGTGGCACTACCAGAGAACACCACCCAGCTCAGAGGTTCAGGGAGAAAGCGAAGAATCAGGGAGAACGATATGTATGAGCGCTATTGCAGAATTGATTACTTTTGGACCAATAATAATCTTCGACGAAAGAAAACCTAGATGCATAATTTATGCAGTCCCAGGGACTTGGCTTGTTTGTTAAGTGCGTAACCCCAATGGGGTCCCCCAGAACCCATCTGGGGTCGTGCGGAAGACTACATGTCTCAGAGCATCCTTTTTAGGTACTCTAACACATGATCGGGTATGACTCTATAACTTTCCAATCTTCCTCCTATGACAAGGTCCTCTAAACTTGCTTTCCTGTAGTCCTTAACTTCCCATAAATCATCGGGAAGCATCTTCATCATTTCTCCCGTTCCCCAGATCTTGCGGCAATAGGCCGGGACAGCGAGATTACTCTCCCTGCTGATACAATCCTCAATCGTTCGATTGACTTCTTCTAAGCTTCGTGTCGCAATAGAGGGGTCTCTGCCGTTCTTCTCTTTCATGATCGCAGCAATTTCCATGCCTGTTGGTGCAAGCTCTGACAAGGTGATGGTCCGGTTCTGTATAGTGCGTATAGGTCTGGTGGTAAATATGTCGACGTACGCAGCTGCTACGTAGTCCTTGGTGCTACAAGGAATTAGTTTAATCAGACCAAAGGGATTATTTAGATGAGAAAGAGTCTCTGGGTAAAATGTTACGCACCACATAGTGACTTTTTCGCTAGCAGAGTTGCCGGTGTAGACCAATGTGTTATTCTGCAAATCAATACCCACTGCCCTATAATTTGTGAAAATCAGTTACGGATAAACATCCCGAGTGGTTGGTTGATGACTGACAGTGTACTTAAGGTGAATTCAGCGAAATTTCCTACGTGGATGACGGAGGTTGGAATCCCAGCATCCTTAGAAGCCTTTTCGACTTTCGCTTTTGCCTTCATACAGGGCATGCGCATTCCCTGCTCACAATATCGCAGACAGAAATCCGAAGGGCAGAAAAGCTGGACATTAGTCCTAGGGATGGCTTTCACAAAGCCATACTGTCTGTCGGTACCCTCGTCTCCAACAAGAGAGCTGAGAAATCAATTAGCATAGATTTGAAAAGGTACAGATACGCAGTAGGTCTGACTGACATCACAATGTCTATATCTTGCAAGGCACCAACCAAAGCGTCTTCATCAAGAACGTCGACTTCAATCTTTCTCACATGTTCGGGGAGATTGGAAGTATCCGAGCTAGTACGATGCAAAACAGTGATTGGAGCTCCCGAGGCAATTAGAGCAGCAACAACTCGAGAGCCAACAAATCCACGGTGACCATAGACAGCGATACGGTTAAAGGCCATGATTTGAAAGACAAAAGACGTCTGGAAAGAATGTTCAATCGGTGTAGAAAGCTATTGGGATAGGGCCGGCTTGAAAACTTATATCAAGATAAAGAACTTCGAGCTCTGAAAATATGATCTTTTATAACCCCCGACAAAAGAAACTGTGGGTTCGAAGGAGATGATCGTGAGTCACCTTCCCTGCTTTGTAAAGAGAGTAGCCGCCCACTTCGTCTGGGTTCGCAATTTGGCCCAAGGAGGAAGGTAGCTTACCCCTAAGGGGAATAGATTGGCCATATGCCCCTAAAAGGCTAATTTTGTAGTGGAGTCATTTTACGTAATGATCGTCACAAGGGCACAGGAAGATATATATAGCTTATCCACGTTATAAAAGTTTCCTATTTGGGCCATTTCGCGAGGTTGTGGGATCCGTCTCAATTAGTCCGCGTTATATTTCCTCGGCTTAAGAGTTTCCACCAACAACAGTTCAGGCTCGCAAGCATGTATCTTGTTCACGAGTGGGTTGTCGGCACTTTGACCGGAAGGTGATACAGTATGCACAACACTACAACCATGGAACTAGACTGGAGGTTTAAACCGGTCATTACCTGCTTTCCGTGCGAACTCCGACTGTGACCAGCGAGTTCTCGTGCTAATGTCAGATGGCCACGCCACAGACGGTGATCCTGGCGAGATCGCTACTGAGCTGCATTCGGAGGGTGTCGTTGTGGCAAGTGTGTACCTGACAAGCGATCACAACGTTGCTCAACGACGCATATACGATAAACCAGCCTACTCTTGGGATAAGGGTCAGCGTACTCTCTTCAATATAGCATCCAAGGTATCTGCCAGTAAACACCCCATTCTGGTGTTGATGTCGTTGGGCTGGCAAATTCCGTGCTCTGGGGAAGTTGCCTTGTATGTCTGCGTCTGTACTGAGACCGCAGCTGCAGAATTCTGCTCACTGCTGGTATCAGCGCATCCTAGACCCACGGACGCGCTGTTGGACATTATAGGCCGACTACGGCTGGATGAGTTTATCCAGGATAAGCATGTTATTACTTGCAACAACCCAACAGACCAGGGCAGTTCCGCAACTTGCTATGCGCATGCAATCGCTGCCGTGGTGCAGATGGCGCTGTTACGCGTAGAGCGCAAGGGACCCTGTCCAACCATTAGAGAAATCGGTGACAGAATTATACGTGAATTTCCCCCAGGTAATCATGGGCGTGTAGCTGAAGAGGTACTAAGCCAGGCCGTCTAGTGGTATCGCCTTCGCCACCGACCAGTGGACGAAGTAGGAGCCCAACTGGTAGTGCTGCAGCGGCGCCCTGTACTGACTACATTTCGCCTCTAAGCGCAAGGTTGGGCGAAATTCTTCCAGCATTTCAGCCAACCACAGACACGGAGATCAATGCTCACAGAGGCCAACATGCGACTGTATCGCCAGGGTCCGGATGATGGCGGACATGCCGTCGAGTGCAGAGTCCCGCAGTGCTCGAGATGAACGAGCTGGATCGTTTGGCTCCCGTACGCTTTTATGACGTTTTCTGGTACAAGAGCGACCTGACTCCGAGCGAGCGAGCGGCCTATGACGCAAAAGTGGAAGAGAAACTCCATACCTATACAGCATCTTATCCGAGTCTCCTCGAACTTGAGGTGATATGCCCACTCTGCCAAAGGATCTCTTTGATCTCAGACTTCACCGGAAACGCACATGAGGCGAGATGTCCATGTTGCGTCTCGTAAATCTGCGTTGCGCTCTTTGGCTTTTTGTTTCGCTGCCTTTTTCGACCAGCCTTCACGTTTCAGAGCACGGCTGATGTTACATAGCGGAACGTCGACCTCAAATTTGTCATACAAGAAGATAGCTGGATTCCTTAAGATACTAGCAGGGCTTTTTTATCAGGTAGTCAAGAAGAGCTTTGATCATTTCAGGTGTGAGGCGGCGTGGGCGACCACACTTCATATGAGGGGCATTCAGACTCCCAAATAAGGCCATGTTGTTAATATGCCTAGTAATAGTGCTCGGATGGCAGCCAGCAGCTTTAGCAATCTGAGAAGGAGTTAGTCTATTACTCAAGATCATATCGTGAAAGAACTCTAGTTCAGAGGCAGCAAGATTGGGAGCCATCTTTGCTCAGATTGACGTGATCCTCCTGGAGGATCTTTGGATTTAGGACGAAATGTCCACGTGGCAAGAAATATCTGTGGAAGCGATGGATGTGTTGTGTATTGGGTGGCCGGTGTGGCCAACTATCTAACGTGATTCCCGGCCGACCGGTCATCCCGGTCGACCGGTCACCTCATCAAAACTTCAAAAAAATCACAATTTTC
>NW_026515964.1:0-50018 GCF_023601865.1 Aspergillus affinis | reverse complement strand
CCTGAGGCAATAGTTTGGCCATCTGGCGAGAAGGCCACGGCCTGAACTGCACTTGAATGGCCTTTTAGAGTCTGTCGCTGCTCACCCGTCGCCGCATTCCAGAGCTTAATGGTCTTATCGTAGGAGCCTGAGGCAATAGTTTGGCCATCTGGCGAGAATGCCACGGCCCAAACCCAAAATAAACGACCTTTTAGAGTCTGTCGCTGCTCGCCTGTCTTAGCATTCCAGAGCTTAATAGTGCTATCGCCGGAGTGTGACGCGATAGTTCGACCATCTGGCGAGAAGGCCACGGCCTGAACTGTACTTGAATGGCCTTCTAGAGTCTGTCACTGCTCGCCTGTCTCGGCATACCACAGCATGATAGTTTTATCGTAGGAGCCTGAGGCAATAGTTTGGCCATCTGGCGAGAAGGCCACGGCCTGAACTGCACTTGAATGGCCTTTTAGAGTCTGTCGTTGCTCACCCGTCGCCGTATTCCAGAGCTTGATAGTGAAATCTGTGGAGCCTGAGGCGATCGTTCGACCATCTGGCGAGAAGGTTACGGCCCAAACCAAACGTAAACGGCCTTCTAGAGTCTGTCGCTGCTTACCCGTCGCCGTATTCCAGAGCTTGATGGTCTTATCGTTAGAGCCTGAGGCGATAGTTCGACCATCTGGCGAGAAGGCCACAGCCCAAATTAAATTTGAGTGGCCCTCTAGAGTCCGTCGCTGCTCACCTGTCTCAGCATTCCAGAGCTTGATGGTCTTATCAGTGGAGCCTGAGGCGATAGTTCGACCATCTGACGAGAAGGCCACGGCCTGAACTGAACATGAATGGCCCTCTAGAGTCTGTCTGTTCGCACCCCATGACTTGTGCATTCGTGGTAGCGCACGTATCCATGGCGAATATTGTTTCCCAAATATTTGTCGAACCAAACTTGATGTTGGTGTGAATACCAACCCTGAGGCGTAAAGTTGGAGCGGGGCACCATTAGCCATCTGAATATTCTGAAGGATAAACCGGTGCGCGTCAGTTAAGAACTCTGAATACTCGGAATTGTTTTCGCTCTATCCCATCATTAGTAACGGTTGAAACGCCCATTGGGTGGACCTAACGTGAGTTTTTGACTGCAGAGTCTTCATCATATCAACAGTCTCCGATATCACCCCTATAAGGCTCATCACCTCTAACCAGTGAAGAAAATGCGCCTTTAGGAATGATAAAACCTCTGTTTCGGAGAGAGGAGACTTGCTTTGCGTCAGATGGGATACCCAGTAGCGGCAGGAGTACTGAAGATGCGGTGGAACACATTTTCTGATCGTCTTATCATCTATGTCCTCGCGTTGTATACCAAAGCTCTGCAGATCACAAATATCGCGTTTGAGATGCTGATTCATGACGCGAAAGCAATGTGATGTCATATCATTGTGCGTCAAGCCCTCACTCACATGAAAGCATGATTGTGTGGTAAGGAGATACTCTCGAAAAGACAGGTGCAGAATGCGGACTGGAAGGTCTTGTTCGTCAGGTATTCTCAGGACTGAGTGAAAGGAATCCAACAGGAACTCGACGGATCTGGCGCTGATGCCAACAAATTCGGAAAGCGCGTTGATTGGAAGAGGGACAGAAAGGAGAATAATCACACCGAATATTCGCTTGAACCGCGTGACTTGCTTCTCTTGTTCATCCTCGTCTCGTTCACGAAGTATCCGGTCAAGAATAGGGCCATATGTCTTGTCCATTTTCGTCACATATCTGCGTTGATCGTTCAGAATATCGGCAAGACGTTCTACTGGGTCTTCTCCTGACTGTTCGATAAATCGGCATATCGTAGCAGCGGAAATGAATAACGGCATACACGCTGTCGCCAGAGCTTCAAGTACCTCGTCACCTGGCCAGTCTTTGCCGGTGTTCGCTTGTCTTCCGATCTCCGCGAAACGATGTTCTAGAAACCGCATGATGTCTTCTTTAATGGCTTCCTCGGCAATTCTTTCAAGGATCAAGCCTTGGTGAGAACTCTCCTTTTCGAAGAAACGTCGGAGTGGCAACTCCGGCCGGCTCGTCAGGAAAATCTTCAACCTCATGCTACTGGGCTCTCGCACCCGCGGAAGAAACTGAAGGATTGTTCCAATTTCTTTATTATTCTCACACTCGTCCAACGCATCGATCACAATCACCAGTGTTCTGCTTGGGTACATAGCGACATTTTTCAAAGGTTCGAGAAGCAGCTTGTTGAATTGTTCCGTGACGTCCTTCGCGGCGATTTGCGGGTCGTGCTCAATCGCTTTCAGAACACCAGACGCGAGGTCCTTGTTTTGCTTGATAAGCTCCTTTGTAATGGTAGGTATAAGTCGTCTTGCATTGCCGCGGTCGGGTTCATTTCTTTTGAAGAAGAAGCTGGCTCCCAGCTGGCCCTTGGCTTCGAAGGCCTGCGCAACAGTCCGAGCAATAGTGGATTTTCCAGTTCCCGCCCCGCCGTTCAACCAGAAGATACACTCGTTTTCAACTGAGTCTGCCCACTGTGCTATTTGGGAGCGCGTCTGAACTCTGGTGTCTTCATGGCATAGATCCTCATGTTGGTATGAGTTCCAGAATGCATTCGCAGCAATAGGTAGACTGAAACGTAGGTTCAGGGCATTGAGGGATTTTGATAGTTTGTCATCGATGGCAGTCAGGATCTCCTCTGTAGCCTTCTCATTCTGTGTTTGTGTGAACGCTGTGATCCTCTCGATTTCCTCAATTGTTTGTAACTGAGCAAAGTGGAACAGCTTTTGTTCCTCCTTCTCAATAGAGTACCGAAACTCCGTGATATACTGGGCGGTTGTTGCCGTAACACTGTCGAGCAACTTGCCCCCGGTACTCATATTGTGGCTAGCCATGACTTTTGCTGCGTACTGAAGAATTGTTCTGTAGAGTGTAATTATGGCTTGTGTCACCAAGTCGTCTCCATCCGGTCGATTGTGGCAGATTTTCTGTTCGATATATGCGCATCGCGCAAGAGCCTCTGCAAGGTACTCTGAGGACTCGAACAAGGCATCTCGACGGTCATAATGATTTTTCGCCATCTGTGCATTGATGGTCAGCCCTGCTGTCTAAAACTACCGACACCACATACAGTCAGGCCAAGTGACACTATTGCCCACGCGCTTGCAGCATGACCCGTAGAGTCACAAGCTACTCCTGCGCTGATGACCTCCTTGAAAGAGAGGGTAGCATCGATTATTTTTTTTGGAAACTTTTCGAATGTTGACTTCTTCTCCCGTTGACTTCCGAATTCTGATCCCCCCTTTCTCTTGGTATTCCTCATATTTTTCTTTTGTGGTCTCGATGACATTGTTGATCGCATCGGTAGTAGAAGATACAACGCTCGTTCGTAGAGCTTTTTTTTCCTCCGCAAGCAGTTGATCAAAGGCAGACTTCCATAGGTCTTGCGGAGAAGATGGATTCTGTGGCTGGGACTGACTTTCGCCGGCAAGGGCAGCTGACGCACATTCCGAAACGGAGGGGTGGTGGACACAATTATCCGTTTGATGCGGTATAAAAGTGTTATCTTGAGATCCGAGCGTTTGACGGAACCATCTTTTCAAACGAGTCGACTTGGAATCGGCCATTGTAGCTATGATAGAGGCTTGATCTGTAAGGGTGCCGACATCACAAAACGAAGGTTTGTAGGAAGTATGTGTGTACTGTCGACTAAGAAGAGGCGGTAAGAACCATTTACGCTCTCCGAGCCTGCCCGCTCAGCGCGGTCCCTTTCATCTCGGACTGGTCAATCACAATGGAACATGCGGTGGGCCTTCGGGTCTATTACTCCCAATAAATTTTGCATTATTTTAGCTAGCCAAAATTGTTCCGGATACTCATGACCTCCCTTTTTTCCCCCTGAGATACTGTGCTTTTCCTCATCCACCTAAAAGGCTCATAGGTGTACCCGTGGTTCCTGAGACCTGGCGCTCCGTCTGACCAGTAGCGTCTGTGGAGTGGAGCCTCAGAGTCTTATTGGCCGTTTCTTAACATAATTCATGAAATGACATGTTCAAGCCCTTGCAGTCTATCCAATTTAGTCACGCATGGCCATTTTTGCATTTAGTACGTGTCCTCACGACTCCCTCAACCCGACTCAGGTCATCCTGTCCAATCTGAGATCAATTATCAGCGAAAGATGAGGCCAGAAGCATTCTAGGAAGAAAGGAAGAGGTCGACTTGGCAAAATTTCGGTTTATATGCTTCGAATCACATCGAACGTTCTCGAACTTGGAGTAGTGCACAAATCATGCACTGCATAACAAGAATACGACCAGGCAACATACCAAAATAATCTACTAATCTGAAAATAGGCTAGTCCGCGGGAGTGACGCTGAGAGAATGTTAATGAATGGATAGCTTCGATTACAAGGTCGTAGAGTCTTTTCAGTTGATCTTTTTCAAGCCCCTGTTTAAGACCGCTCCATATGAAAGGTCGAATATCAAGGATTAACACATTTTCAAACAGAGACAATGCCCCTTTTAACGCAATGTGAAAACCTTGCTGTAACGCATTGAGAGTAGCGCAGTCTTCAACCACACAATAGACGCCACTAGCCCACGGATGTTTTTGACGTGGCTCAATGAGCAAAACAAGAAGTCCTCCAGGGATGAAGGGACCTGCCAATTTTTAGGTGACTTCAATTTCATCATCGGAGATCTTATAGCCACGAAGCTCGCTGGCGTATGTGACGATTTTCTCAAAGACCTTGCGAAAAGCATTAGGTAACTACGAGCCAATTTAAACCCGAAATAGATCTTCTGTTATCTGCTCCATAGGGATTGCCGTAAGTGTTTCACACTCACTAAAGACTCTTGCAAGTATTGTGGTTGCAGACTTGAACATGAAGTGTTCTCTAATAAAACTTATTAAATAGACATTGCCCTTCAGGTCTATGACGACATGACTCTTGGAGCCACCCACTTTTAAAATTTGGCCTAGATACATCATACCGTGTCAATGAATGATTTCTCGTGAAAAGAGTAGTAAGTCTTAACACTGAACTATGCTGATAGGTTGGCGTATCTAGTTGGGTTTCATTTGTTGCTGGATCCAGACACTGTTTATCAGTCCTAGAATCACGTACGCCGGTGCAGTGTACTTTACTTACTGAGATATTGCTGTTTTCAGTTATATTGTTGCCTAAATAACCACGGGAACCTACCTAGTACCTCTAGTCTGTATGCCGGCCGTTTCAGGAGGCGGGGTAATAAACCAATGACTTCTTGTCATTTCCTTGTTCAGACGTAAGAAGTGGGTAGTCAGCCAGCAGTCTGTGAGGCAGCATGCTTTTCAAAGACTTCTTGAAGCCATTCAAAGCCAAAATCATGATTTTTCTATCCATTCTCACTCATACTAATCCGATAGTCCTTAGGAATAGCTTCATACCACGGTGATTGGTGCATCTTTCCAGCAAAGATAATCTGTGGTGGTAGAACAGTACCAGCAGCATTAATAGTGACAATAGAGATCACCCATTCCTTATTCCCCGGCTGGACTGATCTTGCATGAGATCTTCTAACTTCATGACCACAGATCACCTTTGCAGTTGAGGCTATTCCCATTTGAAAGCCAGTTTCATCCATGTTGTAGATATCCTGTTCAAGGATCCCATGTTTTTGTATTGTATTTCGAGCCACATCGAACCATGGCTTTATAATCTTAGGGTCCTCGCATTTTGCTCGTTGGTAATCATATTTGATTGTGAATTTCGACCGGATATCTTGGTGATGACGTTGGGTATACCGATTCACCCATCGATCTTTGAGGAAGAGATGGGGTCTTTGAATGGCTTCATTTTTGCAGCGAGAAGAAGCTCACCAACGACGTACGCTAGCAATTGTAAGAGGAAAGCCGCGAGAATCCATATCTAGAATCCACTTCTTTAGAGTGAGATCCTCTGTATCAGAAAGCTTTCTTGAATTGGCTTCTATCTTGCTGCGAGATTTGATGCCATTAGGACGCGTTTTAAAGGTGCTAGGTGCAACATCAAAAGCCTTTGCACACTTTTCTATGGCCGTCTAGAATAAGTAACCGCTTAGAACCAGTCATATAGCGTCTGGAGGATAGTTCAAACACTTATTTTAACCAGCGAAGGCCTATTTCATATGTTTTCCAGCCATTCTGACTAGTTGCAATCCACCAGTCTTTACCAAGCTTAGGCTCTTGACACCAGGCAGCTTGTTGATTGCCTGGTTTGAGTATAAGGACTGGTAGTATATGCACGCCTTTTGAACTGACAGGTTCAATGATTGTGACCCATTCACGGTTGCCCTGAATGACTCTGCGTGGTCGCTTACTGCGCTCTACTTCAGTAATCACCTTAGAAGTAGAGCATAGTCCCATAGCAAAGCCAGACTCATCAAAGTTCCAGATATCGTCCTCATTAATACCATGTTCTTGAATAGCCGCATGTACTACTTGAAACCATAGTATTATAACCCTTGGATCTTCCTGCTTAGCACGCTGATATGTAATTCGCCGGCTATATCGTGTACGTATCTCAGGATAGCGTTTCGTAAAAGAATAAGTCCAGTTTACTCCTATAGTCGCAGTTGAATTTTGGATTCGTTCACGAAGGTCTGTGCCATTTCACGCAGAAACTCGGGTCGAATTGGAAATCCTCGTTTATATGCCTCTAGGAGCTGTTGCACAAGGGATTGCTCTTCATGAATGGATAGCTTATGACCATTGGCGCGTGTTTCTGATCGTGATTTTATTCCGTGAAGCCGATTGCGTAGGGTACTTTCAGGGACAGAAAAGACGTTTGCAGCACGCAATTTTGATTTTATTTGACCTTTCTGATAGGCCTGCATAGCCATCTGGATTCGGGATTCTTTAGAAAGAGGCATATTTGATGTTGATGGTTGAATTTTGACGCGTTGAATGAAGAAGATGGGGATTCCGGTGAAAATCCGTGACTCGGTCGTATCCGCGGCTCGACCGTGGATTACGTTAATCAGTTTTATGGTGCCGTTAGTAAAAAATGTGTCCTTATCAATTCCCCCGAGCGGACCATTTTCTCCACAACCACAAGCGTATTGAAGCTTTTCAACCACCAACGTCATTAAATTAGACTATATGAATTAAAAAATTAAAAGCTTTTTACTAGGGCAGCTTCATAATGTATGTCCAATAGTCCTACAGCCACTGCAGCGTGGTGGAGCACGTCGATGAGGCACGGGTGTAGACTCATCAACCTGCTCATTAAGTTGTGTATCAAGCTGCTGAATGCGATCATTGCTATTTGGGCAGCCTTTTCAAGATGTTAAATATGAGAGACTGGATTACTAGAAAGTGTCCTTCTCTTTCGAAGACTTTTTTGTAGACTGCGAATCTTGTGATCAAGTTGACGAGGATTATGAGGTGTTTGAAATGCAGATGATATTGATCCTTCAGTAAGATGTGGTAGTGTTAGCGTGCGAAGTTGAAAGGTAATTTTCTCAAGAACCCGGTCTTTATTGAGTGGTTTAAGACCTGATCCTGCAAATCTATTGCACATATTCTTTTCAGTAAAGACTTCTTTGTGTGCCGAAGGATATATGGAGAAAACCCTCTTTATCGATATGGTTATTTCCAGCTCTCATTATACCCTCAACTAAATTGTCGTACGCGCGTTTAAGCGGTCCGAAAACACCAACATCCAGAGGCTAAAGAAGATGAGATGAATGCGGAGGCATGCAAAGGCAGATAATGCATTCTTTTTGCAAAAGTCGTCAAATTCAATGGTTTGATGGCTTGAATGGTCATCAAGAATAAGTAACCGCTTTGTGCCAGTTGAATGCAGTTTAGAAAAAGGATCAAATAGACACTGCAACCATGCAAGGCCTATCTTATCTGTTGTCCAGCTATTGACGCTGTTTGTAAGCTTCCAATCTGGATGATGATTAGACTCTTGATACCACGCAGCCAGCAAGATTCAGAGTTCGGCAAGGCTGGGTAAAAACAAGTCCAGAAGTTACAACAAAATCGCAAAGGCCCTCCGCCTATTTATCAACAGCTTCTGAATCAGCTTAAAAACCCCCTGTTCACCTCATTAAACCTTTCTGGTTCTAATCATTAGCGACTGCTGATGAACACCGGCGACCATTGACGAACACCGGCGACGTTGGCGACTTCGGGCGATTGTACATAAACAGAGCACCCCCATCGTTGGCACCCAATCTAAAGATCGTTCCAGAAAAGTATTCGGGTTAAGGGCTCTTCGACAATTAACTGTGCGAACTCAAAGTAGCTTAAGTACGGCTGAGCGGACGGGAAGCCCTGTTCTCCACACCCTGTGGTCGTATGTACTGGAGGCTATTCGGGAGAGGATCATAGAGCTGTGCTGCACTCATAGTGATGCTATACTTCATCTCTTTGCTAATGATATTGCCATTACTACATTCACTGTTACGTGGTTGACTCCTGCCTAAAATTGTGACTCACTCCCTTCCTCACCTCCCACGCCTCCCTCTCTATCAGCCCTGCGCCCAAAGCTCCTCAAATTCTCCACTCTTTCTAGAAGCACATTTGCCAGGATGTCTGGAAGCGTGGTTTCTTCTGCAGGATCTACACTGTCGACGGGGTCGCTGTTCGAAGAGTGTCTTGCATCACCGTGACTCCTGTCAACTGGAAAGCGGTCATCATCCCCCATCGCCTGACGGTAGAACTCGCAGGAATAAAGGTTCCAGCAATGAAAGTAGTGAACCGGCATTAGATAACTTTGTGAACAAGGATCTTAGAGCGGGTAATCCTTACTTTTGCTTCATTCCCGTTAGGATAATGGTATGTCCTCTTACTTATAGTTTCTCTGGTCCGTAGTTTAAAATTAAAAAGAATATTTAAGAAATTCTTCATAAGCATATAATTACGCTGATATATGTTTAAATTTTACAACAATAAAATATAATAGAGCCTGAGAGTGTCCCTATTGTTACTATCTATATTAAAGCCTCCCGCCCATATGTGAAAAATAATTGGGTTATAGTTACTAGAAAAGTACTAAAAATAATGCGATAATGGGGCCATATTGGCCTATTGGTTGAAATAACTGATGAAGCTGCTTTTTACTTTCTATGATTTGCACCTATCTATATAGTAGACTGAATATTCTCTTTATAGGAAGATATCTATATGACAATATTACGCGAGGGTGCACTCTAGAAACGGGAAGCTCTTAGTTATTGGCGTATTAGGACTAGCGTGATAATCTGCCAATCGTCTTTATTATCGTCTTATGGAACCTAAAGGGCGACTGACGTCCTTCTAGAGAGGGTGTTATTCGCATTTTAAATTAATTCAATCTTTTTGATGTTGCCGTGTGGATCTATAAGGATTTAACATCTAAAACTTAGCGCGCAAGTAGAACACAACGTTAATATGAGAGGTTCGGATCTCACCTCTGGAACATTTAGAGGATTTATGTAGCTACTTAACGCGAGAGGTGGGTTGATTTTGGAATTACTTATAGTTATTACGCGTTTACTTCTTAGGATATGGTTTCACTAAATTGTAGCAAAGGTATGCTTATTATAGTGCGCCTTTTAATTATATGTTCTACTACCTAAATAGAAGCTAAAATATGGAGGGTTAATGGAGTTGGCTTTGGTAACTAGATGGCCGAAATCTCGTTGGCTTATCAGGGTACTACTGGGATCATCACTGCCGTAATTTCCTGTATCTATCAGTCCTAATCAATTGTCCATGAAATATCCAGGTTTCTAGTGATGCTGAATTTACAGTACTCGACCTACTTGACATGCAGCAATGTTCTGCTGAGTATGTAGACCAAGACCATGAAGGCTGGGAATATACTGATAAGTCCAACACAAAAGAATATATACAGGTAGACTTTGCGGTCCAAAAATCGCACTCGCGAACCAAGCCCGAGATGACTATGCCGGTCTTTCTTCATCCTTTCCTGACGGAGGAAGCAGATTCTTCAATCGAACTGCCAGAATATCCAAATTCGCTGGTGCAGAATCCACCGCACTGAAAAGCCCAGACGGATTAGTGAGACTGCTGGTCAGGCTGGCACTTGGTGTGAAAAATATGTCCTCCACCTCCGTCTTCGTACACCCAGTTTCAGTTTTGATAGACAGCTTATCCGGGATGTTCAGCTCTGGCAGGTCGGGAATCCCGTAGTCAATCAGGATGTCGTCCAGCGCCTCAATCGGCTCTCGAAGAATGGTTGCAAATGTTCCGCGTGCTACTGGGCTATTGCTAGCATACAGACCCGCCAGTGCTGCGGGTAGTTGCGTTGCGTAGCAGACTTTTCTCTGGGTTCCGTTGCTTGGAACCACAATGTGCAATTCTTCGTTCTCGAACTGCAAGTGGAGCTTGCTTGGGACTCCGATTGACTTGTTTGTCCCATCAGACATTCTCAGCGTGCATCTTGCTTCGATTTTCAGGCTCTCGTAAATCACAGAGGTACTGAAGATGTCGTATAGTTCTTGAGGGGACTTCCCCTTGTCCCCGGCATAGAATACGGAGCATCTGCTCGATATCAGCTTTGCCTGGTGACATGGTTCTGTTCGTGTACTCAGCATACCTGCAAAATGGGATCGCTCGGTCCCGAAAATCAAACGTCAGGCTTTGTGATCCCGCTTTTGGTTCTTCCAACACGAGCGTTTCTTTCATTCCTGCAACAGATATAAACCGATTGTCCAACGCAAGAGCATCTAGGAACGGTCTGATTTCTTGAATTTGTTTGGTTGTCAGCCGGAGGGTAGGCACAAGACCTCTAAAATTGCTAGGCCAGCCGTCCTGATCAATAATGAAGAAATCATCTTTCGGTGAAGCGTAGTAGTGTTTCTGATTCATGCCCTCGATTGGTAAGAAACTGACCTCACTTAGTGGGTCAAGATCGGATGGCGACGGTGAGAGATTGATAATCCTCTGTATCAGGGAACAAATCTGGTCTGTGCGTGTATTCTTCCCTGCAGTTCGCTCCAACTTCGCTACATACGATTGAACTGTCGGCTCTTCAATGAGTAGTCTATCCACGAAAAGTTCACGGAGTTTAGGATAGTATTCAGTAATTCCAATATTATCTTCGTCTGATGGTGCTGCCCAAATGCATTCTTCGAGGGTATGCCACTTGGAAGTCTTCGGGTTGTAGACAAGCTTATGTTGTTTGAACTGATCTCTGGAGATATCTTTGAGTAAATATTGCGCCATTGACAATTCGAACAGGGCGCTCACTCACTGCACAAAAGTTACATCCTGTTCATTCATTTGCATCTTGGCTAAGTGCTCATATGTCCTTTCAATCTGGGAAATCCATCCTAGTCCCAGGTCTTGCTGATGTTGTAGCTCTCTGATATAGGTATGCAAAGTCGCATCTTGGATGCCGAGTGTGGTCCTGAGCATGAACTGGATGCTTCGGTTCTCAAAGTATTCCTTGATATGTCGCAGCCGATGTGATGATTGTAGCCACTCGGGCCCATCCCAGACACAACTTTTTAAAGGGACGAGCTTTGCGCTTTTGTTCTCATCGGGAATGTAGATAACGTTGGTCTCTTGGAAGAAGGTCCTAGTTTCATCGTTACAGAGAGCACAAGGAATGGAAGGATATTCAACTTACCGTATTTCATCCTGATTCCTTTCGGAAATTATATCGTAAAGCTCCTGGAACTGCGATCTGGCTTTGGCCAATGGAACAGTTTGTGATAGTTGTTTGGATAGCTCCACAAAGAAGGCCGGAGTTGGGTCCGTGAGCACGCCAAATATGGACAAAAATCCCCATTTATCTCGCACTTTCTCAGAAAATGCATCCTGATGGAGTAGGAATGGCGAGCCCAGGTTGGATCCCAGTATCCTGATAACTATAGTGCGGAGTTCTCGAGTAGAGAGGTAGCATTCACGCAACATTCTGTCGCCACTCAATGTTGAAACGGATGTTTCTTTGATCCTCGAGATGATTTCCGGTTCTAGTCCGCCTTTATATTCATGCCAGTGAGTTCCCAGAACACCAAGAAACATGGTCGGGCAGTATTTGAGGATTGCCTCAAAAATATCCGACAGCCGGGTCGAGTCCAGTCTGTTCTGCAGCCTAGGCACACGACGAACCAATGCCACATTTTCCAACCATGAAACCCACTCGGTAGACGGGATTCCGCGTTCCTCAAGTAGGGTTGGATGAATCAAACCCTCATTCAAGACATGAATCGCAGGGATGTTGCTTATCATGTTCAATCTTTCAGCAATTTTACTCATGCTGTAAGGATCGTTAGACGGGAAATACACATCTCTCTGCAACTGACAGCGGCATAATCCATTCGCACCAGGTGTTAGATCTTTGTGGAACTCCCTGTCGAACATCAAAAGGCAATGGATTTGACGTTTGTCAATCTTGGTTGCTGTTGTCTTAATATAAAGCAGCATATCAAGGACATAACCTGATGACGAAGGGTCATGAAGTTGATGAGTTTGAGAATCTATTCGCTTCATGACCTCCTGGTGATTGGGGCAATGTATACCAAGGCTCTTGTACAGTCTGTTGGATGCGTCATCCAAAGCTTTGAAATCACGGCGACAAATAACTTGAGGGAACGCAGGAACAACATTGCCATTTGTGTCATGGGAAAGCCAAACTTCATTCGGAACGCAATCAACGCCTCGAACCTTTGTCCCATCGGAAAGGAGAAGGAGCCTGAGTTCCTTGACGCCGGTCGCCAATACGCCATCAGGTTTCATTTCCAGCCATGATGTTAAAAGCCGGGCAACCCGTGAACTCCAATCATTGTCCTGAGGTGGATTGAAGGTACATGATAGTGGCCTGTAGAACTCTTTGACTTGTTCAAGCAATTCAAGATCTGATACCTGTCGGACGCCAAGAGGTTTCAGGAATTCAAGGAATGGGCTGTATCTGGTCGAGAGAATTGAGAGATAGGTTTCGTCTTTCAGATCCGGGAAGAGGGGCCGCCCATGAATTGAGAGATAGGTTTCGTCTGTCAGATCCGGGAAGAGGGGCCGCCCATGCCTATCGCAGTGTTCTGGTCTAAGATAGCACAAGGATGACAGCGGCATTTTGGTTCCCTTCTCTGATCGAAAGATCCTCGATCTCTTGAGGTGCTCGTACAAGTAACCCAATATCTTCTTATTGACAGTGTTTGTTCTCGGGATATATTGAACCCACTCATATTGCATAGATTCTAGGCCTGAAAGAAAGACCATCGCGTCACAAAGGAATTTCGATTTATCTTCGGTTGGGACAGAGGCATCCCAATTTCCCTCAAACAGATCAATGTCTGCAGAGCAAACCATAAACTGTGGAGTTAAAAATCTTAGGATTTAAATCTTTCTTTAGTATGCAACGAGAAGCTCACATTTAACACACTGAAACCAGGTAATATACCGCAATGTCCGTACATGGACGAAAGCCCTCCTCGATGGGCTAAAGCGCGCGATTTCTGATCGATTGGGAAGCACAGGTAAATCGTAGCTCGTCTGCTCGCAGTTGCCGCTGTTCTAATATCAAATGTCCTTTTAAAGACACGATAATACTCCCTGATATCGGGTTTTCTCAAACTGATACAGTGTCGGGGCAGGACTTTCTCAAGGATAGTAACAACCATCCTGTCGCCTTGATGATCAATTTTGTAGTGTGCATGAAATTGTTCTCGAGGCTGTGGATGCTGTGGCACTGGCACGATTGTGAAATAGAAATGTATGCCTTTCGAATCGAACACATACATCCCATCTCTTATGATGTCGCGCAAAGCATCTCTTAATTCATCAAATCGACCTGGATGGAAACCAGTTATCGAAATCCGAAGAGATACCTTTGGTGGAAGTACCATTAAGTCTTCGCGCTTGGGTGTTATCTTGTCCATCTTGTTGTCGCCAACTGCGTACTGAAAGGAGAGAGAAAACGGTGCTGACTGAATGCTCACTTTGCTTCCAATCTGAAATGCCGCAAACAGCTCATGATGAAGTAGTAATACCAGCCTTTGTTCAGGATATGGCTTACACAGTTCCCGAATGTCTTCTTCTGAATATCCATTGTCATTCGAGTCGATGATTAGGCCATCCTTCGAAAGAGTGAATTTTATAAAGGGATCTTCTCGCCGTGCTTTTGCCCTATCATATTCCAAGCAGGTTGCTTTCGAAATAAGTTGATAGATCAGTAGCCGGCCGCTGATAGGGTCCAATCGCGAAATTGTCTCAGCACAGTTTTGTCGCAGAGCATCCAGAGCCCTCAAAACGCCTGCAGGGGTGCTCGCTCGCTCTTCATCCGATATAACACCATTGAGAAGTCGTATTTCGTCAATAATCTGACCTGCACGCTCAGGAGTAAGATCGCACATTGTCAGTTGTTCAGTATGTTGAACTGGAGTGAGTTGTTGGAACGCAAAGAAAATCAGCGAGGGTCGCGTTGCGATTCCGCCCCTGAATTTACAGGGGTTTCGGTAGCCCCATGTCTTTCATGTAGGCTATTAGAACGGAGCATCTCCGTTGCTTTCAGAATGACACCCATGTTAGCCTTGCAGTTGCCGCAATTTTGGCGAACGGTGATACGGCCGATGATGCGCTCCCAGCCTTGGGCTCATTTGCGGCTTTCCTCGTTGGGTTTAGAGGCCTTGACACTAGGCCGGGGTCTGAGACCAAGATAGCCAGGGTTAACGAAGGGCAACGAGAGGGGTATCTCCACTGCCTATGATTTGATGGGGTCCCGATAATAAGAAAGTGGCTGTGTTGGTTGATGGTTGACGGTTGTAGGAATCCAGCGGCGGACCACGTGAGCACTGTCTTACTCCGTGTGGCAGAAATATGTGGGTCTACCGAAGAAGTGATTATCCAACTGAGTTATATGATCATATTCAAATGAATGAAGGTCTTGATTCTTTCTAACTACACGATAAAGAAGCCGATATTTATGCAATTTCAGGGGCTTCACGATCGTCATAAATGAGCGGAATTTCATGATTTATTGTCATAAATCAATACGGTTGCATGATCGGTCAAGCAAGGCGATGATATAAGCGGATTAGTCATCTCCCGCGGCCACAGATGAGTAGCTCACTGCGCACGTGAGTAGGACCTGAGCACTTACTGAGCCTTGACCGGTAATAAGAAATACTCAATGAGCAACCCCCTGAGCGCCCTCATTAAAGCGGCCCCATCCAAACAGGGAAAGTAACATTAATTCTAGAAAATCAAGTCTGTATAGGTACATATCTATACGTATAGTTCTGGGATTCACGAAAGACCATCATCTACCACCACCACACCTCCGCAAAGCTGCCGGCACATTAACAACCCCTCACCCCTCCTCTTCCTCTATCTCAGCTGATCGCGAAACCTCCCTCCCTTCCCTCCGCACCGTAATCCTCGACATGACACGCGTCACACACATCGACACGAGCGGGATGCAAGCACTCGCAGACACGCGAGCCACAGTGAAAAGCTGGGCAGGAGAAGACGCGGAGCCGGTCTTCGTGGGACTAAACAACCGAGTCCAGGAGCGTGTTGAGAGAGCCGAGAAATGTTTGTCGAGTCGAGCAGGGAGAGGGAGGATGGGGATGGGGCGAGGGATTAGGTAATGGAGAACTATATAACTACGTACGTACCTACATAGTCATAAATACCGTCTTTTGCTGACAGGATTTATGGAAATCTAGTTTTCTACGTTTTGGTCGTGCTGTTACGGCACTTTTAAGCATTACGAATTGAATTGAGAGACCCGTGTGGATCATCTTAGACACATTGATTTGCACTCTCTTGTATGGGTATATACTAGTGCTAATCCGACACCCGGACGATGATATCGGAATGTTCCGAGAACAGCCAAACGACATTGTCCTAACGTGATTAGCGAAACTGAACCAGAATGTAATTTGCGTATAAATGTACCTATACGTACCGGAATTTCTAGCACAACCAAGGATTTTCACGCAGGGCCTGGCTTAGTGAGTAATTCACATCACAGATTAAAAGCTTTCAAGTCGGCTATATGGGATCTCGTTGTAAAGGCATACTAGTTGTTTACGGTGATGATACCAGGAGCACCTTAGGTCAATGGTATGAAGGTACACATGCCCAGCCTAATGTACAACAGCTAGATTATCAGCGCTATAGAATACTACGGTTTATCTGGCGCAACACGACGGAAATACGTGTCTGAATAAGGTTGAATCCTTGCCAGCAGCCGGTTCTACTTTGGAGACAAACGAGCAATTTGTGGACTTATTCTATGGAGTGAGTACATATATAGATACATGGGTAGAGTACAATAGTCAAGGACAACTAGAAACAGATCAGTCAAAACCTAACAGAAGGAATCAAGACTAGAAGAAGAGTGGGTTACAAGTACAATGGAATTGGCACTAGCATAAAATGATGGCAAAAAAACCCTCGACACGAACAAAGTGATGACCGGCTGAATATACCGACGAAAAACAAAGAGACTGCCCCGAGTGAGCCAGTCACCTTTTTGGTAGAGGAATTGGTGTACTCGAAGAAAAAGAACAAATAATAAAAAATGTCCTGGAATGCGACATGATACACATGAAATAAGAAAGCCTCCCTGGTTCGCTGAATATCCTAGATAAATCGACCTGCTTTTCCTATACACGGTCTGAGAGGTCTGTATTTTGTTGATTGTGCTGTTGGTTTGGTGTTTGTGCTTGTTCGCCGGTTGACGACTGATCATGGGCATGCGCTCCTTGTCCCTGTCCCTGAGACTGGCTGTCTGGTTGAGCATTCCCGTCCTGTCTGCGAAGCGTGTTGCCAAGCCAGGACAGTCCTCCGCTCCACGAGTCACTCAGACTCCGCAGCCTCGAGAGCGAGGCAATCTCGTCGCCCTGGGAAGGGTGGCGGATCTCGCCGCCATCAAGCCCAGGGGTCACAGGAGCGGTAGCCAGATCACCGGTGGAGTGAAGACGGGCCGTAGCTAGCGCAAATCGAGCGTCGAAAGCACCGTCCGCAGTGCTGGGCTGATTGCTAGCTTCAGCATCAACAGGAGCCCGAGTGTCCGAATCGCGGTTGCGGAGGTATCCGTCTAGGACAGTTGTGCTAAGATGCTTCCCTCGTTCTCTTCGTCGATGTTTCCGTTCCTTCACAGGACTGGTCTCGCCGCGACGAAGAGATTCGGCAACCACGGCACTGAAGCCGGCCGAGATAGTCGGGAGAAGAGGACCCGGGGAGAAACGAGATGAGATGGAGTTGCGCAGTCGGCGTGCGGGTGGCGTTTGAGGGACGAGGGTGTTCTGGGGCTTGGGCTGTTCAGGCTCGGCAGCGCTGGCTGTCTTGGGAGGTCCCTGTTCTTCGGCACCGGGGGCCGGAGGGAAGCGGAGAAGGACAGTCGAGTCCGATTGTTCCTGTTCCGGAGTGGAGGGACGAGGGATCTGCGGCTCGGACTTGTGCGTATCGATTCCTGGCCTTTGAACATCGGCCCACGGGTTCGTTAAGAGAGACTCGGAATGGAACGGCGAGGGCGCGGGAGATGCTTGGGTTGATTCAGCTGTCAGCGATCTAACCGATTGGCCTTCGTCAAGATCTTCGATTCCACGACTGATGAACGATCCGGCTGGAGATCGCAGTTCGTCATGTTCTTCAGGAATCTTTTGGCCAGTCTCGTGGACTCTAAAATGGCGTGCAGGAGGCGACATGTCGACATGGTCCCGGTACCGATCTCCCCCAAACAGACCGATCGTTTCTTCTTCATCTTCTGCGGAATAGGACGACTCGTCGTCGGCCCTGACTCGGCCACTTGTGATAAAGTACACGCCAAGGAAAGTCAAGAGACAGCCACCTACGAATTTTGCAGCTCGCGCGACGCTATATGATTGGAAATCCCGGTAGAGCACGGCACTACCAATGATAACCGAGAGCGTGAACAGAACAAACTGCGTGGGGATGACCTGGGTGGAGTCGAATCGTTGCAGGGCTCGGTTGATGTACCGGATTTGCATGAGAGCACTGAAAACGAGCACCAGGACCAGCAGATAAGTGATCGGGAAGGTAATCACATGCCACAGAGTGAAGGATAAGAGCGAGGATACACCTTTGGTTGATAGAGCCGTATATCCACCTAATTACGTCAGTATTTGCTTAAACAAGCAAAGTGAAGCGAGAATGCATACCAAATAGAGCCACCAGACCGACATCGATTAGAATATTTCGTGCCCCGTGTTTGCCGCTCGCCCACATGAGGCCGACAATTAATCCTGCAGTAAGGCCCAAGTACAGCTCAAACTCCCACCGCGTGATCATCACCCAGATATCGTGAGGGCCGATTTTCTCCTCGGACGATTTCGCGCTGAGGACAACCACCACAGCCCCAGCGATTGAAACCAGGACGCCCCAATAGTCACGCGTTCGGAATTTCTCCTTCAGCATGAACGGAGCAATGACGCAGTTCGAGATCAAGGCGACCACGCCGAGGGGAGACACAATCGATGCCGGGGCAAATCCGTAGGCCATGAAGTTTCCCACCTCGCCCAAGCACATCAGCACGATGCCAACCCACCAGTACGGGGATCGCAGGTAGGATTTACGACGTAGATCTTTCTCTCCCGGTCGCGCCGTCCTATCCGACGAAAAGGACTCCTGCATCTGATCGTGGGTGTCTGAAGCGTCGTCCGCCATCTCGTCATCCGGTCCAACGTCGATGTGAGGCTGGTCATGGTACGGAGCATCCGGCGACTCGTCCCGATATCGACCAAACCGTTTGGTCTGGTCCCGTCCACGTTGACCGTTCAGCCGATCATGATCCGAAACCGCATCGTAAGATCCCGAGTTCGCTCGACTGGGGTTTGCGCGTTTCCAGTCCAGTTCCTGTTGTTGTTTGTCATGTTCCAATTCCCTCGCTATCCTGATATGTGCGTATCTTTGGATGTTCAGAGCCAAGGAGATCAACACATTCCCGGCCAGCGCAGTTATGATACCGATCAGTGATGACCACTCATGTAGGCTCGATCCGCCGCCATCGCCCTTTCCGGGATCGGACGTAGAAGAAGGATTCGGCGCGGATGAAACGGACGTAGCGAAAGACGTAGAGGTCGGCGTAGACGCAACGGAGGACACGAGCGCAGTGAGCAGGCCGGCTGCTAGAGGCTCCTCCCGGAGATAGGCCATGCGGAGGGCGGAGAGGACGTGACACACGCGTGGGGGAGTAAGGAGTTAGGAGGCGGGGGATGGGAAAGGGGTTCGTTCCGACAATTCCGCGGCGCCGAAGGTGAACAATGGCGGGATTTGTGTCACCTTATTCGGGAAGGATTATAAAATTAGATGGCCTTCTTTATCGATGACCGTAGACGGTTGTGTCGATGATATTCGCAACGTCGATCCGGAACAATCGTTCATGCTGTTGCCAACCCTGAGTCTGTGTGATTTCGATGATAAAAAGCTGCCGATCACCAACCCGATAACGTATCCCTGGAGACCCCTTAATCTAGCATCAACAGGATTGAACAGTGTACTCCGGACTTCGCGTGAATCTCAGTGTTTGATAAAAGGAAGCCCGGAAGTCGCCGGTGATGGAGTCCGGGCGCAGAGGGAAGGTAGTAGGGAAAAGTGAATAACGAGGAGCAGCGCACCCTGGAGGACAGGCTAAAACACAAACGGTTGCACGTGCAGGGAAGATGGAGAGGGAGAGTCCAAGCGCAACATGATGGATGGGAGGGGAGGGGGAGACCAGGAAGAACCGGAGGAAGATCCAAGTCGGAGGAGAAGCGATGAAGAACGAGCAGCGACGGAGCCTCATTGGCCTTCGGGGAGAATGGGGGGCGCCCTAAACCCACGCCTGTTGATCGGCTCCACCCCGCGTGTCCAACGTCATCGAGCATTGATATTGGCAACAGAAGGAGTTCATGGCGAGTCTATAGACGAACTACTAGTATCTGCTGACTGCATTTGCCGCCGGTAAGGAGCCTCGTAGCAATCGCAGGACACGTGTCGTGAGGATCTACATGCACTGTAGTTTTCCGGTTGTTGTGCCGATATACTCTCCCTATATACACCAGGCATTATAATAACTAATGACACAGAAATTAAAAAGATTTCATTCCATAGTACATGATATTTGTGGCAAATTACCGCCTCGCTTTCTTCTTCTCCGGTTCCTCCTCATCGTCGCTGAGTTCCCGATAGATCGTCTTCGGCTGTGTCTCCTTCCACGCCTTGGTGAAGACCGGGTCCTTTTCGGCTTTGTCTGCATATTTCAACAGAGCTTCTCGCGGATCTTCGTCACGCATGGAACTAAGTGGAATGTTCTCCCGGATATGCCTCTCATCCGGCTGCGACTTCGCAAATGGCGTTTGGGCCGGCAGATGGGGTCGTCGGGGATCCTTGGGCCGACCAGAGTGTGTCATGCCAACATTCGGGTGTCGCGAGGCCCGAGTAGACGAGCTATAATGTGGTATGCCATTCGATCCGGTGACGATAGAATCTCCCGACAGCCCTTGAGTGAGATCCATGGTGAGGTTCGGGTCGTCGTCGATATGACGGCGCTTGGGTGCCTTGGACATGACCATGGCGGCACCTTTGGTGGAGGTGTTGGGGTTGTAGAGTACATGGGTTTCCGCATTGGCAGAGCCGGTCATGATCTGGTTGAGCTTCTCATGCCACTGAACGGTGATCAGAGGCGACCCAGGGGTGACTGGCGTGACCAGCTCCGGTTTCAACGTAGCCG
Organism: Aspergillus affinis; assembly: GCF_023601865.1. Classification (NCBI taxonomy): domain Eukaryota; kingdom Fungi; phylum Ascomycota; class Eurotiomycetes; order Eurotiales; family Aspergillaceae; genus Aspergillus; species Aspergillus affinis. The sequence goes on along the minus strand of NW_026515964.1, from coordinate 29,397 downwards.
GGTTCAAGATATGCAGGTGGCCGGTTTCCGACCCTGTGAGGACGTTCGCAGACGTAGGCGAGAAGACGATATTAGACGTGGGGTATCGGAACGAACTGGAAGGATGCGCGACAGTCGTGATGGGCTGCTTGAACTTCCTTGTATCCCAGAGTTTGATGGTGTCGTCGCCGCCCTTGGTGATCACAAGTCGCCCGTCGACGCTGATGTCGATGCCACTCGTCCACGTATCCCGAGTATGCGCATCCCGAATCTCACCGCTAGGCCGCGTAAACGGTCCATCTCCACCCCACATCACCAAGCTACCATCCAGGGCAGCGGCAACGAGCACGTTAGGACCTCCTTGCTTCGGCGAGCCCCATGAAACGGCGGTCATCTTGCTCCGACCAGCGGATCCAGCGACCCTCGATTTATGAACAATGACCTCCTTCTGGGACCGGCCGACGTTGGCGTCCCATATGCGGACCGTGCTGTCCGATCCCGCGGTGACGCACAGGTTTTCGTCCGTAGGCGACCACGCTCCACTGGACACCTCCGAAACATGGCCCTTGGTATGGTGTAGATCCCTCAGATACATATCTCCCTTGACAAACTCGGTGACCACTTCTCCATCGCGATTCAAGATTCGGGGCTGCGGCGTCGCGGTAACGACCAGAACGTAGCTCGGCGACAGAGGATTGAAGGCGGCATAATGCACGGCGTGCGCTTCCTGGGCGGCGGAGTTCTTTTTCTCGGAGGGGTCGACGGATTTGAAGGCGCGCACCGTCGACGGCGTCATGGACGCAAAGTCATGGAGTTTCACAGAGCAGTCGGTCGAGCCTGTTATCAGTCGCGACCCGGACGGGTCGGCCGTCAACGTTGTCACGGCTCGGTCATGGGTTTTGAGAAGCAGCTCGTGGGAGACGGGGAACTCGTCCTCGTCATCGGAATCGTCGTCGGAGTCATCTGAATCATCGTCGTCGCTATCATCGTTGTCAATGTCTTTCTTCAGTTCTGCGTCAGATTTGGTGTCCGTCTCAGCGTCTCCGACTAGGCCTGGTTGTTCACCTTCAACCGGCTTGACGGAAATGTTTGCCCGCTTCGACACATCTATCTGAGCGTTAACGTTGGTAGTTTTTCCTTGTTTCCCAAAGCTAGTTGGGAAGAATTTCTTGAACGCTTCCTCGTCGAAACTGTCCATTGTGGTCTCTGCGTTATAGTTGTAGAGAGTAGATTATTCTGGACCCGACTTGCGCGGTAGTGATGTTTGCACGGTTGGGGATGTTTGCACTGTTTGACCTGCGCGAACCATCGTCATGCCAAGACATCCATGACTACGGGGATGAGAAGAGTTTATGTTTATGTGTATGGGCCATTTGCATTAGAATACATCCATGATAAATTTCTACCCTAAACGTAGTAGCTCCATCTAAACTAAACGTAGGTACACTCTCCTCCTGTCGCACCTACAAGTACAGTCCCTCGACAGGACCACCATCCTGCTTCGTCTTCATGATTCGTTCTCTGGCGGCACGGAAATCGTCCATCTGGACCCTCATACGGCGTTCTCGCAAGGCCATCAGACCGGCTTCGGTACAGATGGCACGAATATCGGCACCAGAAAGGTCGTCCTTCTGGTTGATGAACTCGTCGAGGTCGACATCGTCGCCGAGGGACATCTTCGAGGTATGCAGCGTAAAGATCTTCTTCTTCGTGTTTTCTGGGTCAAGTTAGCACAGTTGTACGAAAACAGGCAGGGTCAGTGGAACTTACGGTCTGGGTTCTCGAAGAGAATCTTTCGGTCAATACGACCAGGACGGATCAAGGCAGGATCCAGGGTCTCGATCTTGTTGGTGGCCATGACGACCTTGACATCACCACGGTCATCGAAACCGTCCAGCTGGTTCAGCAATTCAAGCATGGTCCGCTGAATTTCTCGTTCACCACCCGACTGCGATTCGTAACGCTTCGTACCAATGGCATCGATTTCGTCGATGAACACGATAGACGGGGCGTGCTCCGCAGCAACCTGGAAAATCTGTCGCACCAAGCGCGGGCCATCACCAAGGTATTTCTGGATAAGCTCACTACCGACAATACGGAGGAAAGTGGCACTGGTCTGGTTTGCAACGGCCTTCGCAAGTAGCGTCTTTCCGGTACCCGGCGCACCGTAGAGAATGACACCCTTGGGCGGCTTGATACCCATCTCCTCGTACAGCTCTGGGTGAAGCAGCGGCAGCTCGACGGATTCTCGAACTTCCTGAATCTGTTGCTCCAGACCACCGATATCCGCGTACGACTCCGTGGGCGCTTTGTCGAGCTTCATCACCGACACGAGCGGGTCGGACTCTTCCGTCAACACACCGACAACCGACACCGACTTGTGATGCAAGAGAATGCTGGCGCCAGGCTCGAGCAGATCCTTGTCGACGAAAGACATAATAGACACGTAGTACTCGGGGCCCGTGGCACTCGAGACGATGGCGTGGTCATCGTCAATCAGCTCTTCCAGGTTGCCCACGCCCATGGGGCTGCCTCGCATGTCATCGACTCGGCCTCTCTCATCGGCGTTCCGGTCCATGATATCGAAGTCGCCGCGGTTGGCATCCTGCGTCGCCTGCGCCTTGGTCTTACGCAGGCGTTCCATGTTCTCCACGTACTCCTCTTCCAGCAATAGGTGGTCATGGACTCGTTGCATTCGGAGATATCGTAGCTTGCATCGTGACGTGGGGTAGATATCGGGGAGCTTGGCCGCAGTGCTGGGACCGGCAGCTCTGCGCTTCTTGCGACCGATGCGAGTGGTCGGTGGTGGAGGCGGCTCGTACTTGGGCTTGTCCTTCTGCACGAGGAAGTTGGTCAGCGAACAGGGCTCGAGGTGATAATGATCACAATCGTTTGGCATTACCTTCTTGTCCTTGTCATCTCTTCCATCGCCCCCGGGGCCTCCACTGATGTTGGACTGCTGGTTACCCTGGTGCAAAAGATATGTCAGCCTGAAGGGACGGCAAGCCGAGCAGGCTATGACGACGTTGTTGGGCACTTACCATTGTCCTGAATGTGGAGGAATAGAAACAGAAGAAGTAATCGACAGAGAACCTGGAATGACAGGAACGAGTTCAAATGGAATAGATAAATGAAAAAGAAGGGGCAGATAGATGGACGGAATCCGGGTCAAGGATGGGATGGGAGCTGGCGGCGACCACGACGACGACGAGCTGGGAGCTGGTGCTGGTCGCTTTGTCATAGCTGCACGTGATCTGTCTGCCTGGGTGCCTGACCAGAGGACCGACTCTTCAGGTCTTTTTAGTTTACCCTTAGTTACTGAGTTACTCCGTAATTAACATAATTAACACCCGTTATTACTCTATTCTGCTGGAAGATGCCTCTTTAGGCGCCGATGTTGACCTCGACTCTGTAAATAGAAAACCAACCGCCCGCTCCTTCTTGATCTCCGATCTATTGATCTCTGATTCCCCGCCTCATTCCTCATTCCTCATCCTTCATCTTCCCCTTCGTCCCCCCCCCCGAATAGGTGAGGCTCTTCCCGCATCACCTTCTCGGCTGCCAGCTCATATTTACTTTTTTTCTGTTCTTTTCTTCTAACTTCCCCTCCAACCCGTCCCGCTTTGTGTTTATTCCCGAGTCGTGCTCCATAGAGAATATCAAAGCTGACTACATGACCCTGTAGCTGAACAATAGCTTCGGGTTGCCCTCTTGTTTCGAGTCATCTTTTGACCCTCATTCCCTGTATACCGTATTCTTCCAACCCTTAGCAGACCCTCGCCGTATATTCCACCCCTCATGGCTTCCAATCGCGGCCGGCGCATCGCAAAGGAAATCGCCGATATCCATGCCGATACCCTTTCGCATGTCACGGTGGAACCGGTGGGCGATGACGAGGATATCACGCATCTTCGAGGCTCATTTCCCGGACCCCCGGCCACTCCGTACGAGGGTGGTACCTATAAGATCGACATCCGAATCCCTACAGACTATCCGTTTCGTCCGCCCCTAATGAAGTTCGAGACCAAGGTATGGCATCCGAACGTCAGCAGCCAAACGGTCAGTCCCCCTCCCCGTCCCTTTGCTTGGGCATGCGATCATGTCGGGATACTGGGCTCATGATATTTGCAGGGTGCCATTTGCCTGGATACTCTTGGGACGGCGTGGTCGCCGGTTCTCACAATCAAGTCAGCTCTCTTGTCGCTCCAGTCGTTGCTGAGCACGCCGGAGCCGAAAGACCCTCAGGATTGGGAGGTTGCGACAATGCTCCTCCAAAAGCCCAAGGATTATGAGCGCAAGGCTCAGGAATGGGCCTGGCTCCACGCGGGAGCCCCCAAGAGACCGGGAGGAGAAGGGAGCGGCGGAGCCACCGACGAGTCGCTCCGTCTGCAGGAACTCAAGTTCAAGGAGGATCGAGCAAAGGAAGATTTGGCCAAGTACGTTGTCCCCTTTGCGTTTGGTGGGAAATCCGTGCTAACATTTGTTGCAGGTATGATGGGTATAACAAGGACTTGATCGATCGATTCTGCAGTATGGGCTTTGACGTGGACCGCGTCGTTTCGGCCTTCAAGCATTACGGCATCGACCGAAACGACGGCGAGGATTACGAGTTGGAGGAAGCTTACATGGGCGACGTCACTGCACGGCTCTTGGGTGAGCCGTGAGGGACCTGCTGGTTTGCATCCGAGAGTCTGGCATGACATGACTTGTCGTCCCTTTTTCTTGATCTCATTTAACTTTCATCTATATATTTTTTTCCAACCCTCTATTTGCATTTGTCTTATTTTATTTTTATTTTCATTTTTTTTTTTCTTTGTTTCATGTTCTTCCCTCCTCTTTTGTTTTCTTTTTGATCATTCCACCTCTCTGGTTTCTCGTTGGTAATGTTTGTAGCAACAGTTTATGAGCGGTTTAAGCATAGCAATGAATTATGACGCTGAAATCGTTGGAAGCATTTGGTTGTAGATTTGCCGGCGCGTATCGATAAGCACGTGGATCCCCCGACGAACTCCGCCGCTTTTTATTCTCTCCGCCGAGCTCACCTTTGTCCTTTCAACTTCCTACAAGCTTCAATAAAAACCACCCAACGTCTCGCCAGAACTTGTCTTCTTCTCAATATCCGATTCTCTACTCTCAGCTCCGCCTTTAATTAGAAACCCACTGCCACCACGGTGAGCGCGCCACCATGATCGAGGACGATTTCTACCGGTCCTCATCCCAGTTTCGATTCTGGTCATTCACCGAAACGTCCCTGCAAACCCTGCGGGCCAAAACCAATTCCCTTGCCAGCGACCGCGTACGAACTGCCTTGCGCAGGGCGCGAGATAATCGCCAATCGGCCGCCTCGTCGGCAGCAGGCACGCCGAATCCCAACGGCAGCGATGCGGACAGCAAAGCCGGAGAGGAAAAGGATGTCGAGTGTTTGACACCGGAGGAGGAGCAAGTGCTGGTGCGATATTTCTGCGAACAGCTCGTTGAGCTAGGAGAGGGCTATAAGCCGCCGCTTCCCACGATAGTTCGGGTACGTCAATACTCACAGCTCTTTTTGTCTCTTCTTCCAGCATCAAATTCCCTAACCCGTCTATACCACAGGCCACCGCAATCCAATACCTCCGACGCTTCTACCTCACCAACTCCCCCATGACCTACCACCCCAAAACCATCATGCCATGCGCGCTCTTCCTCGCCACAAAGACAGACAACTACTACCTCTCGCTGCGCCAATTCGCCGAGGTTGTCCCCGGCGAGACCACCGCAGACGACATCATCGCGCCCGAGTTCCTCGTCATGCAAAGCCTACGCTTCACCTTCGACGTGCGGCACCCCTTCCGCGGCCTCGAAGGCGGCATCATGGAACTCCAAGCAATGGCGCAAGGCCTCGGGCAACCAGCACCTCACTTCCCCCAACAAACAGCCGACGAGCTCCGTCGCCAAATCCTCTCCCTACCCCCCTCCCAATCCACCCACCAGCCCTCCTCGATCAACGATCGCCTCGCCCGCGCGCACACGACGACCCGCGAACTCCTCAAATCCGCCGCCCAGATGACAGACGCATACTTCCTCTACACGCCCTCGCAGATCTGGCTCTCCGCCTTCCTCCTCGCCGACCGCCCCCTCACCGAATTCTACCTCGACACGAAACTCGGCGGACCCCTCCTCTCTCAACAGGAGGGAAACCCACTCTACGCCCTCCGCACCAAACTCATCCGCACGCTCAACGACTGCTCCGCCCTCCTTAAATCCTACACGCCTCTCGCGTCCGACCCAGACCAGAAAAAGAACCTCCGCCGCATCGGCAAGAAACTGTATCATTGCCAGAACCCTGCCCCGGAGAAAGTCAACCTGGCGGGCCAGAAACGCATCCCGGTCGCGGCGTCGGCGGCAGGAGGTGCAGCGAGCAATGGGGACCCTGGGACCTCGGAGAGCGAGATGGAGCGGCTAGCGAAGAAGCGGAAGTTGGAGCGCGAGCAGAAGGAGAAAATGGGGAATGACTTGTTTGGGGGGGAGCTTGTTGCGCAGAGAACCAAGGAGGGGAGTCATAGTATGCAGCAATAATACTATATTAACTACATAGAGTATAATACGTACGGAGTATCATATTGGTCTATTATAACTCCAGTGCTTTTTTCTATGTGTTCAGTAGAGCATCAAAGTGAAGTTGTCATGCATACATGGCCAAAGAGGGACCAACGAAATATACGCACAATACCTGCAAGATACCTCCTACTATTCTATTAAACAGTCCTCGTAGCTTGTACGTTTATCAATACTAGGCATTATGTAAATAGCCAACTAGTTACCTACAGGATAGAACAAAAAACCAACACTAACCAATCCTTGATCACGTAGATATGATAACGCTCTATCTATTCCATTGACAAAGAAATGTTTTAGCATCTATGTGCCACCTGGACTAGATAGATAAGTATGAGATGACGTCAAGACGGACAGACCCCACGGAAGATTTTGGATATATATAGAAAAAGAAAAAATCTCTACAAAAAAAACCGCAACCGTCTATAACCCAAAAGAAAACCGATGACCGAACACAAGAGAAGATAAAAAGAGAAAAGAGGAATCAAATTCAACCCTGAAAAACGCTCGGGTCTAAGAAAATGAAGTAGGTATGAAACAAGTAGAGTCCATCTAAAACAACAAAAAAAGAGACACCCAAAAAAGAAATACGAGCAAGATATCTTCCAGTAAGAAAAAAAGAAAAAAAGAAAATAGAACGAAAATTGGTCACAAGGAAAGCCCGCCTGTTCCAAACATTTGTTTCATCAACATCAACATCAACGTCAGCCAAATTCTCCCATCTTCCCTGTATGCCGTTAAAAAAAATTTTGGTTTTCTTCCTCCCTACAGTATTGTTTTTTGCTTCGGCTTTTTTTCTTCATATATGTTCATTGTCATCTCTAACATTCCAATCATAACAATATGTAAGTTTGTTTGTTTTTTTCTTGTTCTTCAGTCTTCTTTTCCGGATGGAAAAGTTTAGACAGCACCAGCAGAAATCATCTTCTTGCGGAGATGGTTCTTGTAAGCTCCGATAGTACCATCCCACCGGGTGACGGTCTTGTTCTCGCAGACCATGATGTCCTTGGCGATCTTGTCGAGCAGACGGAAATCGTGAGACACGACAACAACACCACCGCTGAAAGCGTTGATGGCGTCAGCCAAACTGTCGATGGTGGGGATATCGAGACCGTTGGTAGGCTCGTCCAGCAGGATCATGTTGGGCGACTCGATGGCCAACAGGGCGAACACGATACGAGATTTCTGACCCTCGGAGAGAGTACCCATCAGAGCGGTCTGGCCCTCACCAGTGAGACCGTAGCGACCGAGCTGCTGACGCCAGTACTGGTAGTCCTGGGACTTCTCGGGGAATCGGTCACGGACGAACTCCAGGGCGCACTTGGTCAGATCCAGCTGCTCGGCGGAGTGCTGGCTGTACATGCCCAGCTTCAAGTGGGTGTGACGGCTGACACGGCCACCGATGGGGCTCAGCTTGCCGGTCATGATACGCAGAAGGGTGGACTTGCCGACACCGTTAGGTCCGACCAGGGCGGTACGAGAGTCCATGTCGACACCGAAGTCTAGGTGCTCGTAGAGAGTGTCGTTCCATTCACCGGAGTAGGAAAAGGAAACGTCGTCGAAGGACAGGACGGGGGGAGGCAGCTTCTCAACGTCCGCGAAACGGAAAGTGAAGACTCGGTCGGGGATGACAGGCTGGATGAAACCATCGGCCTCCATCTTGTCGAGGATCTTCTGACGGGACTTGGCCTGACGGACCAAGTTGGCGTAGGTACCGGCGGAAGCAATGAACTTCTTGATGTGGGCGATTTCTTCTTGCTGCTTGGTGTAGGCCTTCATCTGGTTGACCTCCTGTTCGCTACGGGTCTTGTGGTACGAGTCGTAGTTACCACCATAGTAAAGGAGCTGCTTCCCGCGCATGTCAATCATGTTCGTGCAGACACCGTTCAGGAAATCCATGGAGTGAGAGACAAGGACCAGAGTACGGTCCCACTTCTTCATATATTCTTCCAACCACACACAGGCCTCGAGATCCAAGTGAGCAGTGGGGTCGTCCAGCAAGAGCAAAGACGGCTTGACGAACAGGGCCTTTCCGAGGGCGACACGCATACGCCAGCCACCGGACATATCCTTCGTCTTCTTGTTGATGGTCTGCTTGTTGAAACCGAGACCCGTCAAGATCAGGGAAGCACGGGTGTGGAAGGTGGAAGGGTCCATTTTGTCAATACGCTGGGGGGAACGAGTCAGTCGATGATCTGGAAATTCACCAGAAGTCACAGATATGGGAGAGAACTTACGTCGTACAGGTCCATGAGGACGGGGCTGTCAGGACCCTGGTCTTCCAGGATCTCCTCGGCCTGCTGCTCCATACGCTCGAGTTGCCTCTCGGCCTCCTTGACGACCCATTCGAGGGCACCATCGTCGGTGGGAGGGGCACCTTCGTTCAGGAGGTAGATATCGATGTGCTCGGGGATGGGGAATTCACGCTGAGCGATGGACTTGAGAAGGGTGGACTTTCCGCAACCGTTCTCACCCAGCAGACCGTAGCGACGACCGAAGTTCAGTTCCAGAGTCGAGTCGGTGATAAGGACCTTTCCGTGGAACACCAGGGAGGCAGAGGTGACCTTGGCGTCACGAGAAGCAGGCAGGGAGGAAAGCACACCGGTGGTGACACGGTCAGACAGACCATGCTTGTCCATTTGGGCTGTGAGCTTCTCGACCTCCTTCATCTTCTCATCGGTGGTCGCGGGCTGGTCCTCGACGGGAGTCTCATCACCCTTGGCCTTCTTCTTGGTGTCACCGCGCTTTGCGAGACGAGCGGCTTTCGAAGCAGACACCATTTTGCCGGTAAATATGGAGGATTAATGGGAGGGGAGAGGGGGGGGGGAGGATCAGAGGGGTAGGAGAGCGGGAAGGAAAGGTGAGGAAGAAAAACGGGTGCGATAGAAGGCAAGAAAAAAAAGCCTGACGAAGGCGAGGGCGAAAAAGGGAAAAATTAAAAAGAGAACTCTCGACAAAGGTGGATCGATAATAGCGGGGTGGGAGGGGGCGACCGAGAGGCTTCTGAGTGGGGAGGGCGAAAAGTTCCTTGGAAAGCCCTTATCGATAGAGAGCGAGGACCTTTGAAATACTGATCCACTCGTTGGATGAGTAGGAAAATTTCCGGCAGCTACGAAGGGACCCGCGGTGATTAAAACTGCGGTGAAATGGAACGGTAGTCAATAACGATACCGCCACGCCGATGATGAAGATGAAGGAAAAGACCGCGAGAGGGAGAGGGAGAGAGATGAAAGAGATTGTGGATGACGCTGAGCAAAAAAAACTGATGGGCCTCAAAAATTCCTTTCAGTGGGCCGCCCAGACTCGTTGGGATTGGCTGGTCTACGTCACCGCACGGGTCGTGGCGCAGCCTAGCCTCATTGGGCATCAACAACACGTGATTTGTAGCCTTACGCCCAGGGCATCAATGGACAACAATGCAGATGTCAGACCGAACATCAAGATGTTACAACCCTCACTCACAGTCCAGGAATTGCACCGTGCGGATAGTAAACCCAACCCCTTCCACAGCAGAAAAACCAATCAACAAGCCATGATTAGTTACATGAATCATGGCTACGCAAGTTCTATCGCAGCGTGAAGCGTCAGAGTCTGAGTTACCACCGGTTTAATGTGTATTAATGTGGTTTAAACTAGCCCAAGGCACATCAAACCTTAGCTTATTTATATCTATAGCAGGTGTTATTAATAAATGTCTATATCTTAATTATGACAGCTACACTGTGGCTGAAAGTTTATGTATACGATCTTCGACTGCACAAGGTCAGCGGAATGCAGCACAAGTACTCCTTTCGATAGTACATAGATAGTACCTTGAATGTTATATATTAAGGTTCACCAGCCCTTTGTGATGTTCGATATATCGCACGTAGCACTGATCGGCCGAAGTCTCCCAGCAGAGTACTAGAACTAGGCCAGTTTGATGTGTGGTTTCGGGTTTGTTACCATAGATGTCTTCCGAACACTTCTACGCACGAAGAAGACATGACAGTTCTGCACCTCATCTCTGTAGAAAATTACACATAGGCCCTAGCTCTTCTGGATAGAGATCTGGAGCTGGTCTATATACCAAAACCCCTGTGCTTACTATATACAATTCATTCCAGAACAATCTATCCCCAACAACTCACACAGAGCACAAAACACCACAACAGATATACCTCCATCTACCCAGTCAGTGGTAAATTCGCTCGTCCGAGCTTAATTAGCTACCTAGTTAATTCCTACAATTCAATGGCTAATCTAATCTGCATCATGCAAGGAACCACACCCCCCAACACATTCAACGAATGTAGCAAATAATATCTCCGAGGGATGAGCATCCAAGCTTCCTCGCCAAGACAATGTGACATGACGGATTGTATGTACAGTCTAAATTTCATCCCGATGTAGATGTGGGTATGCTTGCTGCCCGGTGTGATATCAGCTGCATTTGTCAGATTTGTCTCGTGAGGCATTTATTAACATGCCGAGACAGAACCGAGTATTTGCCGGAAGGGGACTGTCTGCTGACATTTCAAAGTCCGTTAGATTGCATTCTTGACTCGGGGAGTGAAATTTCATAATAGATACTACTACTTCCGCGACACTTTATCCGGAAGGGAGGGAAGGGGCGATGTACTGGATTCAACACCGACATGAAATTCCTCAAAGCATGAATAATATTATCAATATCACCCATTGACTTCATTGCCTGTGCTATCGGTCCCCACCATACCCATCGAAACACAATAAGCCCCAAATCCTCACCAATCTACAGTGCCATGTCTGTATGGACACACAAGTAACAAACCCCCCAAGAATGCAAGCAACCCTTATCGAAAATCCCTCACAACTCACTCATCACCAGACCCAATCGCACAAAAAAAAAAAGAAAAAAAAAAAAAGAAAACACTCTGTGAAAACACATGGCATGCCAGTCTGTGCCTTTAACGGGATGAAGGTATGTATGTACTCCGCGGAGTTGGCGGGCGATGCACGGGTCCAGACCTCCTCCGGGTGATATGCAAGGGGGACCCTGAAAAGGCTTGTTTACAAGTTTATCGAGTGGATGTGGGAAATCCCGCTTTTTTTCGCGTGGGGCTAGGGAGCTGTACCTGTCTAGTTCAGGTCAGGGTCTAATTACGGTGTCTGGTATGTGGTGCGTGCATTCTTTGCTGAGGGGGTAGGGGATAGGACTCCTCGGAGGCATATTTCCGAGGATGGATATTCTGGGGTTGTATGTCCTGGGTAGAGGGGTTAAGAACCTATCAATCTAACTTTATATGTTTGGTAAGGTATTTCCATCATCGGGTATATGAGATCGAGTCATTATCTAGGTATATTGCTATATTCCACGTGAGATAACTGTGTACATAACAAAACAAGCATTACAAGCATAAAAAGTGTACAAAGTACCTAGGCACTGTACAATGTAAAGAATATTACTGTATCCGTCTACTGATGCGTTCCAACACCTCCATCTCCTCCGCCGTAACCCACATATTATCGGACACCAGGACCTTACCTTCCTGGATGACGATCTGCATCTGGGACTCGGTATCAGTCAGGGCACTATTCGACGAACTCTCCGGTCCGTGGCCCTCCTTCTTCTCCGTCTCCTTCTCGTGCCCATCCGAGCCCCCAACCTCCGGATCTCTGTGTCTCGGTCTACCAAGAGGCACGGCGGTCCACCAATACACGGGGAACCGTCGCTGGATGTTATTCACGACCAGTGCGACAGCCTGCATCATGACACAGCCCAGGACCATGATCGGGATGAGCCACCAGCCGATAGGATACCCTTCGGTGACAGCCAGGAGGGCGGTTGCGCCGGCGGGCGGATGTACCGTATTCGTGAGGACCATGAGGGCGGTGGTGATGGCGCAGGAAAGGGCGCCTCCGAGCTGGGGTTTGGAGTGGGCGTTGGGGTTCAGGGCGAAGAGCTTTCCGATGCCGATGCCGATGACGCTGGCGAAGACCTGGCTGAGGACGGCGTTTCGGGGTTGTGCGAAGGGTGACTCTATGACGGAGAATTCGAGGACTGCGGCGGCGCCCTGGAAGTTGTCGGTTAGTATACAGAATCTTGGTTTGCTGGAATGTAGGAAGGAGGGAAAGAGGAAGGGCGGAAGGGGGAAGAAGACGTACAAAGCTAGCTACGATGACCGGCACATTGTGATGTTGAAAAGAGGGGACGTGTTCCGACACCTCGGCCACGACAAGCACGCCACAGAAGACGCCGATGAGGGACCAGAATGCAAGGACCAGGTTCCCCAGACTCTTGGGAGGCTTGTCACCTCTGTATCCGAGGAAATGGGAGATGGGCCGAGGGAGCCATCGCCACGGGGGCGCCGGAATGTAAGGGTTGATATGGGCGTCTAAGTCTATATGCCAACGGGAGAAATCGACGTGTTTGGACATGTTGACTCCGGAAGTATAGGTACGAGGTGGGTATCTTCAGAATGAAAGAGTGGTCGGACCAGGCGAAGTTGGACAGATCAGGGCCAGGGGACAGGGACTGTGTAGCCCTTTTCAGTACCTAGATATTCCAATAGGGACAGACAGGATCGAGTCAGGAGTCCGGAGCCTTATAGTGCCCAAGAATCAGCAGGCCAGCTGCGACTAGCTAGGCGTCTATGAGCTGCAACATCCTGCTACTCCAAGGATTGAGGGGGGAACGCAGCAGACTTTAAGAATTCCGACATCACAGCCATTTATGTCGCATAGTAAAACAGACGGGAAAAAAGGAAAAGACGGCAAGAGAACTGGGCCCTCCTTTTTTGGTCCCCATTCAGCCGGGCAGAGGAGTGAGCATCTCCGCGGAAAGCAGCACAGACAGCGAGCCTGACAGCCCTAACAATGGAGCGTCCGTTGCGAAATCCCCAGGAGAAAAGATGAAGGAGACTGGACGCAGTCTGCCACTCACACGATTTGCATTGAGTAAGAGAAACTCCCGATGCGGTCTAGTCCTGGCCCTGTGGAGCACCACCGTCGCGGTAATAAAACCCGCGATTACTCCGTGGTACGCAAAACACCCCGATGGCCGCTTCCGCCCGGGCGGTGCTGGCGTCACGTGTGTATTAGCCCCGTAATTCTGCGCGATCGTAAGAATTCGAAACGGAAGACGGCAGAATCACGCCGCCGATCAATCCGGGGTACCCTTGGTTACCGTCCCGGTCCAGGTCTGCCAGGGTCTTCGCAGGTACTCGACTGCACTGTGTGGACATTCTGTACAGCATTAACTCTTACTCCATATGCAGGTAAACCAAATGATCGGCCGAGTGCAATCAATCAGAAAAGAATTGAGTTCATAATATCATTCTCATTTAACATGTTCTATATCGAAATTATCCTTCTAAACATCCAATGTCCGGCCGGTCTTGGAGCTCTCCTTCGCCAGCTCGATCAACCGAATCACGTCGCGCGCTTCGGCAGCACTGGCAGGAAGGTCGCCCTCCCCAGCGAGAGCCCGAGCGAACTTCCGGAAGTACTCGGTGTAGGTAGGCGGCTCCACCGTAGGAGCGACCTCTCTGACGGGCTTGCCGTCTTGGATGGTCGTCAGGACGCCTGCCGATGAAGTCAGCAATGTGTCGCTTCTAACACGTGGAGTTCTCTCTGGCTGGGATATGCTTACCGTATCTCTCACTCGGCTCCCGACCATATCCACTATCACCGGGCTTCACTCCCTCCTTGAGCTGATCTTCCTGAATATCGAGATGGAACTGTTCAGATGATAAGTTATTAGGCCGTTCCATTTGTATGGATGTCGCATGACTTCCGTGCCGGATATGCCTACCTTCTTGAAGCTACCCTTCTCTCCGCGGACCCAGAATCTCAACTGCTCCTCCTCGGGACTGACGACACCCGCCTTGGCCGTGACGAGCAGGCCCTGCTTGTAGTGCAGCAAGACGGTGAACGAGTCCTCAAAGCCAGAAGTGTTGACCTCGCGCTGCGAGCCAATGAAGCCGGTGATGCGGTCGGGCAATCCCAGCAGGTGCACGGCCTGGTCCAGCAGGTGGGTTCCCAAATCATAGATGGCGCTGCCGCCGGGGATAACCTTGTTCTTCCACTTGTGCGCGTCAGAAGACGGCTCCTGGGGGCGATGACGATCGAAGTGAGTCTCGAATTCCACCAGGCGGCCCAGCGATCCGTTCTTCACCAGTTTCGAGAGGGTGACGAAGTCCGCGTCCCACCGACGATCTGTACAGCTCCGAGATTAGGCGATGATCTTCAGCAACATGAAACCACTCAGGTAGACGTACTTTGGTAAACCGCCAACAGTTTGTTGTGCTTCTTCGAGATGTTGACGAGTTCGTCGGCTTCCTGGGAAGTGGGGGTGAAGGGCTTCTCGCAAATCACTGTGATGCCCAAATCGTCAGCGCAAGAACTTGACTTCAACAGCTACAGAAACGACGCTAAACCCACCGTGCTTTCCGTTCTCCAGCGCCAGCTTCGCCAGGCTAAAATGCGAGTCAGGAGCCGTCGTGATGATCACCACGTCCACGCCGTTATCCTTGACCAAGTCCTCGGTCGTGCGGTAGGACTTGACACCAGGGTGGTCCTTCTCAGCATCGTCGTCGGGCTTGGGCGTACGTTGCACGACAGCGTAGAGCTTAAACTGGGGCACTTCTTGGACAAAGGGGATGTGGAAAATTTTGGCACTGAAGCCGTACCCCACAACACCGACATTCCAGGTCTTGGAGGCCATAATGGATGAATCGATGGTGAGAGACTAAACAATAGAATTGACACAGGGAAATACAATCGGAAGAAACAAGAACTAGCGGGATCCTCTTGATTTATGTACAGAAAAACGGCGTAGACTAGCTGAGTCCGTGTCTGGCCTCCGTAGAAGAGTCGAGGGTGCGGGGGAAGGTCCTGGCGACGGGAACCTTTGGCTCGGGCGGGGCGTCAAAGGCCGACTTCTGCGCCGGCTCGGTTTTCTCTCTCCGGCCCCTCCGATGACGATTTCTCGGCCTTAGCATTTGCCATTTAGCAACGACGGCGAGACTCCCTGCCGAAGTGGCTAAACGATGCTCCCTTTCCCCCACTCTTTACTAATCCATTCTTCTTTCGTTCAATCGCTTAACTAGAGAGTATCGGGGTCAAGTGTTCCTGGACCTTCCTTTACTCTTGGATCCCCACACACCGAGTCACCTCAACGGCGTCCTACAGAATTTGTCAGAAAACATGGTCATCTCGCCCCTCGGACATAACCCGTGGCAGAAACTTACATTAGACCGTTCCGGCTGCTCCAAGGTACTCGTGTACACCAGATTCGGATTCCCCGTGATGTCGAACAGCGGCGTGGCATCCTGCCCCAGGAAAGACTGAACCGTGCGCTGGGGAATCCCCTCGGTGTTGTAACTGCGGGCAGGGCCACTCTTGGCGGCCTCACGCTTCTGCTCCACCGTGCTGCGCACATACTCTAGATAGGGCGGGTTTCCGGGATACACGACATTATCGGCGGCCAGAACCGACACGTCGGGAACGATGAGACCCAACTGCTCGCACAGCTTAAGATCCGTCGTGTACGCCGGCTTATAATGATCCAGAAACAAGATCTCGACCTGCTTGACCGCCCCGCTGGTATACAGCTTATGAAGGTTCAAATCACTCCGTCCGACCAGGATGCGCACGAAGTCACGCAGTCCCGCCAGCTCGATCAGCATGTTCGCGATCGCCGCGTACTCCGGGTTCACTTCTAAACTGTAGTATCGCTGTCCGCCGGCGCGACGCACCGCGTCGCCGAACAGGATCGCGGAGTATCCCACGTAGCCGCCGAGCTCGATCATGATCTGGGGTTTGCGTTCTGCGATCAGCTGTGTGACGACGTTGCCTTTTGCGGCGCCGACGTTCATGAAGCGGTAGCGGGTCGCGAACTCGTCGATCAAATCGAGGACTTTTTGGGGGTTGTCTTGGATTTCGTCGCGGTTGGGTTGGTCGTAGATGAAGTGGAGGAGTTTGAGTTCGCGGTTATCTTCGGTCTATGGTGGTTATTGTCAGCATTGCGATCATGGATAGCTGGCAATCAACTCTAAAGGAAACCCGGGAAAGCGAAATTGGAAAAAAAGGAAGGAAGGAAGGAAGGAAGGATTAAATTGAACATACCGACTCGCCAGGCCGAGGATGAAGAGGCGCCGTATAAGTGTTATCTTGAGCCATTTCGATAGTAGGTATGTACAGCGTGTTTAGACTCGGTCAATAACAAGTAAACAGGTACAACAGTCGATAGAAATTAAAGTATGTGTAGACAACCCAAACACCCAGATACTTATACCCCAGTCACCGTGATCCGTCAGTTATAGCCTTTATCAATCAGTCAGTCAATGCCTTATCAATAACTCCGAGCGCAGGAATTCCGCACATCTCCACATAGACCAACACCGGTGAAGTATGTGGTCATCGGTGGGTAAGTCGATTGGTCATTTGGTCTACTTGTTGGGGACTAGGGTTTATTGCGGATCAGATGGTTTACTGGGTAGCTGGTGGCACCCATGCTTTCAGTCACTGCTCGCCGGTAGAGATCTGTCCGTACTCCGTAGATTATGGATATGGACATGGACATGGGAGAGGATGGATCCTTTCGGTGATGTTTGCCGGATCCGTCCATCGGGCTGTCTCCGAGGTTGGTTCGGGCGAGACATTGATGTAACCTAAGGTATGTATCTAGCTGTCGGTCTTACTGTGTACGGAATCGTTGACTCATTGTCTAGGGATTATTATTCGGTGTCGGGATCATGTTTCCAGGGATTGATGTACTGTGTAGTAGTCTTCTTGTGAGTCAACTACAAACCACAGATAATCCTCCTCGGAAATAGGAGATACTACTCCATGCATGCCCGGCTATAACTTAGATCGTAGGGTGGTTTATAGTTCGTGCACTACGACGTCAATCTTGGAATAAATATCCGCGACTCGTCGGTGCTACTTACCTAAAATTGTATTGTAGATCTTACAGTCACACATATCTCCGATCATCTCTAATCCCCGAGGTCTAGGTTCTTAGGGTCTTCTCGGAGATAGATACTTTGATCTAATTTGACGTGGAGTGAATACCTGCTGTGCAGTTTGTTAGGTAGGGGAGGGGATATAGCTTCATATTCAGTATTTTGTAGGTGTTTTGCTCGGATACCATATTAATTACTAGAGGATATGTTGAGTCGGTTGGTGACTCTTTCTGGCTTCGCTTAGATGCTTTGTTATTTTTCTTTCTCGTTCTATTCGGGCTGGAATGGAACGTTTATTCGGATTGTAGGGAGTGTAGGTACCTAGGCGAGGGCAGGTATTAAATTTCATGGCCTTATCTTTATGGTAGCTCTTGTATACAAGCTTTGTTTCATTGAAACAAAGCTATAGATTGGAAAGGGTTCATGATCAATGATATTTCACTGGATGCGCTGCTCCAATTGTCAGTAGTATGGTGTCACGAGGGCAAGAATCGCGATAGAGTATCGAAGCATTCAAATAAGGTTATGCGCACACGAGTATTGAACGCGAAGAGGCACCATGATTTATCATCAAGATAATGCTCTGTGCATATATACAGTCGTCGTCAGTTATCTGCATGGCCAGCAGACGAGATTAATCTTCATCAAACCATGTTCTGGCTATCTGGATGATTCTAAGAGGTATATGAGGCTTTCAGGCAGACATAGCCCATACCCAGGCCTAATAGGCACCAGGAACAAGTGACACATGGCAGTGCAGATAAGTTACCTTATAGTTGGTATGCACCAAGATCCACATTAGCTGTAGCGCTAGGCTGAAGGATATGTAGCTGGAAAATCTCTTTGAGCCACGTTGTAAACAATAGTATGATGCGTTGCTCGCATATAGCATGCGACGCGTTGTCTTCGATTGAGGTGGAAGGTGGAATGAAATGGTTCATAACAGGCGTGTACCGGTAATTGCACTTTGCATGGTTCCTGTTCGATTGCTGTGTTATAGTTTTAGAGTATACGGGAGCGAGATTGAAGGAACATTCAATTAAATTTGAACGGGCGCGGACGGTGATTGACATGTGAAAATGGATAAATAAAAAGAAAAGGAAGGGGGGGAAAAAGCAAAGGAAAAGTTTCAGCCCAGCCAGCTCAAAGGGGGGTGATGCTGTAATGCATCGCTGACGTGGTCACCTTGCAGCATTCCGGAGGGGTAGCCAGACTTGTCAACAGACAACAAAGTCCCACGGTCATTTTGACCGTGAACTCCCCCTCTTTCCGACTCTCTTAAAGTGGTGTTTGAGTGTTTGAGTGTCAGTGTCAGAGTGTTTAACTAACTGACTGATTGACCGACTGGATGAATGAATGACTGCCGACATCCAACATAGCAACATGTCCGTCCCTACGGTCCGACGAGCCTTCGGTTCGATCTCCAAGCAGCGATCCCTCTGCTCCGTACGAGACAGACTCCATATCGGCGTGCTCGTGCACCTGTTCAACATCGCCATCGCGCTGCTGCTCTTCCCGCTGAACAATACGATCCTCTTGGCGGCTTACGCTGCGGGGTATCTCTCCTTCCTACTGTCGCGCTCGGACCCGATCCAACGACGCCAGGCCGCGCTGCGCGATGGCCAGTTCTACCCCAAGACGGTCGTCGTGACGGGCGTCGATACGCCGTACGGGCTGGCCGTCGCGCGGTGCTGGTCCCATCAAGGACACCGCGTGGTGGGGGTGAATATCGCAGAGACGTCGATTCCGACGGGCGAGAGCATGTCGAACGCGCTGGCGGCGTTCTACCGGATCCCGAAATCCAAGTATGTGGCTCGGCTGCTGGATGTGATCAATCGCGAAAAGGCCGACGTGTGGGTGCCGTGTTCCGAGAAGGAATCGGTGCTGGACGAAGCGATGGCCAAGCAGGTGATTGAGGGGAGGACCGAGTGCAAGTGCATCACGCTGGACACGGAATTAGCGAGCATGTTCGGTCGGCAAGGGACGTTCCAGCAGTATTTGGTCGAGAAGGACCTGCCGGTGGTGGAGAACCGGGAGGTGCAGTCGCGCGATTCGATCCATAAGATCCTGCATCGGTCGCCGACCAAGACGTATCGCATGTCCCGACCGGATCCTGTCACGAGGGAGAACAAGATCATCACATTGCCGAAGAGGACGATGAGTATGACCTATTCGGAGGTCAGCGAGATTCAGATCTCGAAAGAGAGTCCGTGGATCCTGCAGCAGCAGAGTCGGCTGGGGGAGTTCCTGGCCGAGATGCTTGTGGTCCACGGACATGTCAAGGCGATCAAGGTCCGCCCGGCGGATGAGCAATCGACCTGGGGTCAGTCCCGTCTGGACGAGGGGCTCACAATGTCCATCCACAGGCTGATGGAGCGGTTTACGTCGAAAGGGGGATATCGAATGACAGGTCACATCTGCGTCCGGGTCATGGTGGATGAAGAAGTCGACACCAGCCACGTGCGTTATGCGCTTCACATCAACGGGTGCACGCAGGGCGCAGCCGCAGTCAGCAACCTTTTACAAGATGCATCTGAGCAGCTCATTAGAGGGTATCTGGCTGTGGAGGCTCCGCATTTGAATGGTGTGATGACGTCCGATTCCGTCGACGCCCTGCGCACTCAAGCGGCCAAGTCCATTGTTTCCACGACGCCTCGTCCGAGATTCAGTCTGTATCAAAGGCTGAAGGAGCATGACGAGGACCGAAATTTCATCATCTTGTACCCTGTGGCCCAAAAAATCGACACGATCATCAGCGGTACCGAAAAGGCCCTCCTTTTCTGGCGAGATTGGCGATTCTCAATCCACGATCCGCTGCCGTGGTGGTGGGATGCCCATGTCTACCAACCGTTGAGAGAGCTGGAATCGATTGTGAGCGGGGTTGACGTGAAAGAAGCCTGATACCATTGTGCCTGTATTTGTTTCGTTCTGTCTGTTCATTCATTCCCATTTCGTTATCATGTTACCCCATTTGTTCCGGCGGCCAGACTTGTCGAGGATCAGTTTGCATGACATGACATAAAGGAGCATCGGGTGGCGTCTTGTCGTGCATAATCACCATTGTTTATTGTTTTCTGCATATTGTTAAAAGCAACGGCCTCTCAACTGAATAATCATTTCTTTCTACTCCGTATATCATCTGCCAATAATTGTTGGGCACGCATACTGTGTAGGCAAATCGGAGGACATGCCCTAGGAGTATATCCGACGAGTGTAGATCGGTGGAGCAAAGCCGAGGGACTAACGCAGTGGTGGCGTTGCCGTGTTTCCCGGAATAGATTGGTTTCCAGGAGAACGGGGTTTGAGCATCATCCTGGTTCATATTCTGCTGATGGGGATAATAATAAGGTAATTTGGTATTTGACGCTGGGGGGATTGGTTTATTTGATGTCATTAATTTGTCTGTTCTATGTAGATTAACTGTAAATAGAGATGGATTAAGGGGAATAATTGCGAGTACTCAGTCGTATTATGACATCAAGTCAATTAATGGTATAATTTTCAGGGTAATTAAACTGCCATAACTTCCATCATAACTGACCAACGGCGTTCAACTAAATATAGTAGTTCAAATACCGATAATCATGGACTCGTATACCGTGCGGTTCACGGTGGATAGAGTTTGCAGAGGAGTCTTCCGGGGCCTCGGCCTATTGAGAAAAACATTCAGCATTGTGGGAACCATGGAAGAGTCTGTTGCCTTGTCCTGAAAGTTGAATGACGCAGTTCCAACAATAGGCAGATACGATGTCGTCTCTTGGCAGTGGATTGCACTGCCCTACTTACGGGGGACAGTAAGTGACAGCAGAAAGAGAGAGAATTGTGCAGATTAGTTATGCAGCCTGGATGCCTGAGTCAGCCCAGCGCAGCCCTAAGCCACTCTGGGCCGGATTACCGTACGGTACAACACGCCTCGATATCGGCCACTTCCTCTTCCTTTCTTCTTTCTTCTCTCTCTCCTCTCTATCTTTCTTCCATCTTTTCAGCCTCGTGGGCTTGTCTTCTTTTTTGTGTCCTCTACTTGGTGTCATCCTGACCCCCTCGTGCGGCTTCGTCATCGCTTCCATCTATCTCCGACCCATCTGAGGCCCTGCTAGCCTCTCTTAGCGTCCGCGTGGCATCGATCGGGTTGCCCCGTCGCTGGTTTTCACTGCCTTCGCATAAACAATTCATTCCACCACTTTCTTCCGTGCCAGCAAACGCCCTCTCCCACCCGTTGGCCTCCTCTTCTCGACCCGAGACTCGACCGCGATCTCTTCACACCTCTTTCTCACTCGATCGAAGTCGACGAATTCCCCTGACGACCGACTTCATACCCTCTCACTGGCCTTCCTGTTCCTGGGGAAGCGCACTTCGTCGGGCACCACCACCCTCCCCTCTCCCCTCCTGATCCCACGAAAATGAAACTCGCACGACCTTCCTTCAATCCCGGGCGGACAAAAAATATCATCCATGGAGTGCAAGCATTGTTGATTTTTCTGGCGTGGGCCTTGACCATCGCCGTTTTCACAAAGGGTGATGGGATTGATGGACGATCGGCCTGGTATTGGGCCTTGGTAAGTCATCCGACTGACTACACTATTGGACCTGTCATCTAATGTTTAAACCCCTCTGCAGTGTTGGTTCAGCATTCCCGGTTTGATCTATCTCGTCGCAGTCCCCATGTGGCCGCGCGCACGGCGCTTCGGAAATGTTTACGCTTTCGCGACCGTCGATTGCTTCTACGCTGTTTTGTGGTTCACCGCTTGGGTTTGTGTCGCTAGTTACGTTGCGCAGGGTAAATCGGAGGGCAAGTCGGATGATGACAAGAAAAAGGACAAGGATAGTGACAAGAAGACCGGATGCGATAACTGGAAGTACGGCAGCGCCAGCAAATGCAATGTCAGCACCGCCACGGTCATCATGGGGGTCGTTATCTTGTGAGTACAAAGTTGTCGTTGTCGCTCGTCATTCCTGTCCCTAGCTAACACTCTCGAAAGCCTGCTCTTCATCGTAACCGCCTTCATGTCCTTCCGCAATGTCATGCACTTCCGTCGGACGGGCACTCTTCCCGATGCGGTCTCCGACCCGACATTCGCCGCGCAAAGCAAGGCCGCCTTCTCTTCCAACCCGCACGAATTTGACGAGGAGGAGGATGACTTCCGGTCTCGCGCCGGCATGGGCTCTTCAGTTCGCGGCGACCGCGATGAGGACTACGCTCTCCTCCAACAGAGCGAGGCGGATGAGCTTAGAAATCCAAACGAACGCTCTGCGATGCACGGTAGCTACGACCCGACAGCATCCAACACCGGCAGCATGCCGCAAAGCGACAACCCCTACACCAGCTATGGCGGTGCGTACGGACAGCACTACGGGCAGCCGTCCGAGTTCGGATCCAACATCAGCAGCAACTACGGACAGCCGTCAGAACTCGGATCCCACGTCAGCGGCACCTACGGACGCTAAGTCGACTCCCCAGTCGACGAGCGTTTCTTCTTACCCTTTCCCCTTTGCTGTATCTCGAAACGAAACCATGGAGCGGTGTTTGTGGGCGCACTTTTTCAACGCTGTACTACCCTTGTTTCTCTAGCTTGTTTTTGATCCATGAAAGCTCTGCATCTGATGATTATTCTGTTTGGTTCCGGGCGGAAGTGAAGTGCTGGCCATGTATGTTTTTATCTTGTTGTTTCCTTTTACATGATGATTTTGACGACATAACCCTTTCTTTCAGTGTTAAGTGTTGAGATCTTAGTTGCTCGGATGATTGCATAGGAATTTGAATTATATAGCGTGTCTATATGTCTATAATGTGGAAATGTAGTGTTGATACTAGTTATGTATAGGAGGATAGCTACAACTGGTCAATATTCGTGTGTACATAAAGCAAATAATCCAACAAACATTGGCAGAATAACGCAAGGCTCCATGGAGATATCGGCCTCACCGCCAAGTTAAAGTGTGGCAGTTCATCACCGCCTTCCAATCGGAGAAGTTCTTTTGGACAGCTTGCGGACTTTATCAACCGTCATCTTCCTGCATCCTCATCCTGGGCAATTCATTTCCTAGTGCTCATTTTTGCTCAAATTCCTTGTCAAATATTCTATTTGACTACTGAGTATGTCTACCCATTGACTTTTCCGTACCCATCTTCCTAACCAAATCTAGGCACAATACCATCCTCCAAACAGCCCAACCAGACAACCAAAGATACCCCAAGCACATCAAACACAGTCGTCAAGATGGCCAGCAGCGTCGACCTCTTCAACCACTACCCCCTCCACCTCGATCCCTCCTCGAAGGCGATCTCCCTCGACGCGTCATCCTCGACCTCATACTCCGCCCAACAAACCGCCACCCTCAACGAAGAACTCCAAGAGCTGAACGCCCTCCACCGCGCCCTCATCAGCGTCGACCCTCCCAACATCCCTCCTCCCCCTCTCCCCGTCAACCCCAAGCGCAGCGCCCAGATTACTAAACTCCGCGACTCGGCCAACACCGCCTTTCGCAAGAACAACTACGACGAGGCCGCCCGTCTGTACACCTACGCTATCGATATGGCGCTGGCTCGACCCGGCTGGGAGCCTGTGGCGCTGACTCGTGACGAGCTGGCTGGGCTGTATTCCAACCGCGCGCAGACGCAGATGGCCCAGCAGAACTGGCCTGAGGGGATGTTGGATGCGAAGACCGCTGTCGAGAGTAAGCCGATGGGCAATGTTAAGGCTTGGTGGCGCGCCGCGAAGTGTTTGGCTGAGATGTCGAGGTGGGATGAGGCCAAAACGGTTATTGAGCGTGGGTTGGATATCGAGGCCCGGGAGACGGAGGGCGGGAAGGAGTTATTGGCGCTGTTGGAGGAGGTCGAACAGGGTTTGAAGAGACAGGCTGCTTCGTCTTCTTAATCTTCGTCTTGATCTTGATCTTGATCTGGATTGGGGTTTTGATTCTTGATGTCTGATTTGCATTCTGCATTTGTGCATATTGCGTTTGCATTTTGTCTGCCTGTCTACTTGCCAGTCAGGCTAAAAATGATGGATGGATGGATTGAGATGGGATATCTTATGGGTTTATGTTATGGTTGTTTTTTGTTTCTGCTGTGCTATTGCGGGTTCTTAATTTCTTGCATGTTATGTTCTCTTGTAGTCATGTATGGGCTTACGTTTTTGATATTGTTCTTGGGCGTTTGATACCGGATACCTGATTCAATTCATCGATTATGATTGCATTCTTTGTATCTGTCTAATATGATTGTTGGTATTTGTATAGGTAGGAATGATAGGATACTTTTATGTGTTGAATTCGAAGTACACTGGATGATATAAATAGTTGGGAGATGCTTTGGTTCTAACTAGACTGGCTTGTGCTGCTGGCTTCTTGGAATTGATTGTGCAGGAGCAACTATTCTTTACATTTGCGTCCATCTTTGTTCTGGTCTACGTTTACTTGACTTAGTAACAACACCCTGATAGTTCACTAAAGATAGCCCCAAGACCTATAGCACACTAACCCTATATGGGCTGAGCATAAGTAACCATCCTCATTTTAGAGAGAGAGGCTTGCTTTTTTACTTAGCTCTCCTAATGCCGCCATTGATGATGATGGACGGATGGTGTCGAAGATGCATACACCACCCCAAAACAAAACCAATTCAATTGGTCAATTTAATCTTGAAAGAGAGAAAGCTGAGGAAAAGACAAAAAAAAAAGGAGAAGGTCGAACGCTTATTCCGACACGGGGAATCGAACCCCGAGCTGCCGTGTGAGAGACGGCGATGTTAACCATTACACCATATCGGATTGTTACGACGAATTGCGCTTTTAGGTTAAGTTTGGACCCTTTTGGTTTAGCGCTCTTTGTCGTTATGCGTTCCCGTACGTGGATCTATAAAGCCCTCCTCAATCCCTTGTAATCCCCTTGTTTCTTACCCTCACCTCTTAGTCTCATTGATTCTCGATTTGGTGAGGCATTTTTACTATTCATTCGGATCACCGAGCTCCACCCCCTGCGTTATCTTCTGTGCGACTAGTCGCACCTCTCAATCAATTTACGTTGCTTTTACTCGCTCCAGCCCGTCTTCTGTTCCCCCCACCATTACGACTAATCTGAGGCAATTTTGCCGTTGGCTTGCTGCGCCGACCTGTAACTACTCAGGTGGCGATCGCTCATCAAATTGTCACATCTAGAACATTGCCCGGCGAGTCTCAAAATCTGCCTCGAGGTTAGATCACCGAACAATGCGCGACTTCATTTATGCCTAGTCTGACTACTCGAATAGACGACCGTTTTCGCTCGCGATGCCAAACACCCCTTTCCCTATGACGGGTTAGTCGATATCAGGACGGCCTTCACGTTGGGATTCAATATATGTCATACACCATCGCTCAATTATCCTTCTATGTCTACGAGACCCACTATCAACACGACTTGCTGGAATTCCTAAGTTAGACCGACTTACAGAACGAGATCGCCACATAAGAAACAGAATGTTCTGCAGCAGCAGCATCCTAAGTGTTGCATCTTTTGGCTTAGGCCACGAAATAATGGGCAGGCGCAGCACAACAAACCTCACGATGATAGTAGTGTGGCCGCAAGTGATACGCAGAGATGCAAGCTCCAACAATAGCACGACATAGCCATTGGACTACATGGAGGGTTGGCTTTGCGATAGCCAACCGATTGGCAGGGGGATTTGTTCAGTCAAAGCTCTGGCGCAGAAATTTCGTTCCACATCCCGGTCGAACAAGGCGCAATCGATCAGCAAAGAGGTATAAAGCCAGGACGTGAGAGCAACGAATTCCTGCAAGTATCCAACCCCCTTTTCCACTCCAGTCAGCATGAGACCCTCTATGAACAACGCACGCGAAACATTGGGTGAGATCTCTATGGAAACGACTACATTGACCTCGCTAACTTGGGATTTTCCATCTTGATAGCGCAAAGCGACTGGCCTACGGTCGTTCTCCACGATTTTTCTAGTCTTGGCGCGCAGACAAATCCTATCCTGATCGAAGATGATGATGCTCCGTTGGGCTCAGAATCTAACCCTATCTTGATTTATGTTGAAGAGGACTATGGTTACGTTGAGGATGAGCAGATCAAATCTGATGCGGACACCGACATCATGGCCACGCCAGAGCCTTGGTGGGAGCAAATGTTCCGCGACAGCGTTGATCTCCTCGCGGACTCCGCTACTGATGTCGACGCTGAGGCTTTGACTACACCAGAGTCTTGGTGGGACATGTTGGTTGACGAAGATACCCTGTTGCGCGAGGCTGCGTCCGTTGATTTGGCCTCTATTCCACTGCTGATTACAATACCTATGTACGAAGAAAAAGTACCTAACAACAAGGATGAAAAAGGTCGGTTTCTGATCACGCCATTGGCTCCTATCAACTATCCAGTCTTAGACAGCGACCAAGGAGGCGATGATGGCCACTCTTTGAAACTACAGACTTTGCCTACTAACGATTCTCTTTCTTCACAGGGAGAACCGACCTTTGGTCAAGATTCGACGTTTGGCTGCAATAAATTAGGAACGAAGAAACGCCAACTATTGGATATAGAAGGAAGCGAAGTCAGACGGTCACAGCGATTAGCGAAAAGAGTTAGATATAATGGTCTCTCTACCTCAAGATTATCCTGAGCAGGTGCTGACCTGTTGTAGCTCAAGGCATTGGCACAGACGATTGGGCGGAAGCCTATTCACAGGCACGCGCTCTAGTCGGCCAAATGACCGTAGAGGAGAAGGTCACCCTTACTACTGGTATTCAGCAAGGTGACGACCCAAGCATTCAAGTTGGCTGTGTTGGTAATTCGTTCGCTCCACGATTCGACGTCGCATGACTTACATACCGATGTAGGCTTTATAAAAGGCGTCCCTCGTCTAGGCTTTAACGGCATGTGCTTCCAAGATGCGGGCAACGGAGTCCGAAGCTCAGACGGTGTGAGTGCTTATCCGGCAGGCATCACGGGCGCAGCTTCATGGAACCGCTCAGGTGTCTATCACAGAGGGTTCTTCCTTGGCAAAGAGTTCAAAGCCAGGAACTGTGGGGTTTAAGACCCCCATTTCTCATGCTATGACGCTAACGAACTTTAGGGAACACCTTACTTGGTCCAGTTATCTCGCCTATGGGCCGAGTAAGTCATCGCCTCCAATTTTGGGACCTGGACTAACCACCAGAAGGTTGTGCTCGGAGGAAGAGTCTGGGAAGGCTTCGGGCCCGATCCGTACCTTTCTGGGGAGCTTTCTTTTGAGTAAGGTATCCTCACCTTTGCACAAATAAGCCGCAGAAGCTCATTTGTATATCAGAACCGTATCAGGTATCCAGAAATCGGTCATTGTATGCGTCAAGCACTTCATTGGCAACGAACAAGAGACGAACCGTGTGCCTGCGGGAGCAAACGAGTCGGTTTCTGCGAACATTGACGATAAGACCTTGCACGAGCAGTACTGTAAGTGGGCAATGCCACTTTGTGAGGGGTCCCAGCTTACCATTGTAAAGTGTACCCGTTCCAAAGTGCAGTTCGTGCAGGTGCGGAAGCATGATGTGTTCTTATAATCGCGTCAACAACTCTCACGGTCATCATCTCAGGCAAGCATACGATAATTCAAGAACTGTAAAACATAACTAACTCGCGCAGATTGGGGTGCGACGTATACTCAGACGGCATCAGTTAATGCTGGGTAACAAGCCGTGTCCCGCCACGGCCTCTCTGAATACCATGCTGACGAAGTCTCGCAGACTCGATATAGCCATGCCGGCTCCTAGAGGTTTTGCCGGCAATCTGACCCAAGCTGTCGCCAATGGCACAGTATCTGACGCTCGACTGAGCGATATGGCAACAAGGTTCGTGGCAGGCACACTTATTAGGCGGTCCTAACATTCATTCAGAATCCTGGCCTCGTACTTTCAATTTGCACCGTTCCAAATCCCAGGTTTTGGGCAACCGCAAAGTGATCTTCCAGGCTTGAACAAAAGCTTCCCGTACGTCGACGCACGCGACCCAGCATCCAAGAGCACCTTGTTACAGGGAGCTGTGGAAGGTATCGTCCTTGTCAAGAACACCAACAACATCCTACCTTTCAAAGCACCCAAAGTCCTCTCCCTCTTTGGATATGACGGACCCGCACCTCATGTGGAAGCAGCATCTCTTACCGGTTACTACATCTGGGGGCTCGGCTATAGTTCTGTCAATGTCACTATAGAAGAGCACAATGCCCGATTTCTTTCCGGGAACGTCGATCCAGCTAATGTACCTAATGCAGCCTACGCTGGGACACTGATCACTGGTGGTGGGTCTGGGTCAAATACTCCTGCGTATATTAGCAGTCCTTTTGAAGCATTCTCACAACAAGCATGGATTGACGGTACCTGGGTCAACTGGGACTTTGTGAGCCAGAATCCTAGCCCTGATGTCAATGCCGATGCCTGTATTGTGTTTATCAATGCTTGGGCAGCAGAGGGCTATGATCGTACCTCGCTAACTGACGAATACTCCGATACTCTCGTTGCGAATGTTGCATCTCAATGCCCCAACACAATTGTCGTCATTCACAATGCTGGAATTCGGATTGTGGACGCTTTCTACGACCACCCCAACGTGACTGCTATCCTTTACGCTCATCTACCGGGACAGGATAGTGGGAGAGCTTTGGTTGAGGTATGTGGTCGGACGCTGGAAGAACGCATAACACTCATTCGATCCTGCTAAGCCAAGAATGCTGACTCCTTCGCCAGGTCATGTACGGAAAGCAATCGCCATCTGGTAGACTACCTTATACCGTTGCAAAGCGAGCCGAAGATCAATCAATCAATCAATCAAAATTCTATTAACCTGATGAAGCATATCTATTGAAACGACAGGCTATGCAGGCGCTTCGCCGAATGAAGCAGAATCTCGAGCCCTTACGCCATATAAACCC
>NW_026515963.1:0-50336 GCF_023601865.1 Aspergillus affinis | reverse complement strand
CCACCGAGCATATACCTACATTCAGTTGAATCGATAGGATATCTGCTTAGGGCAATGACCAAGTCAACCGACAGTAACTTAAGAAACGCCCTTGTTTCGTTTGCCCTTATTCAACCTGTGCGTCACTTTCATAAGTAGAGTCTGACATGCCGGGCTTTCTGGATGCGTGACCATGTAGAGCTCGATATCTTTCCATTTTAAAGCGTCATTACCTCTTATATACCCACCTGACTCGACTAACGTCCCAGGTCGTGCAGATGTTGATGCCATCATCTTCCTCAGGCAGCTGTGTTGATGCCGGCATCGCACAGTTGCGAATCTCACTTTAGTAAAGGCTATCAGATGATAGGTTTTGTAGAGCAGATAATCAATATTAACAGGTAGCTGTGTCTTGGCTCCCATGTCAAGCTCATATTCGTCGGTTAGCGTCGTGCATACAAGCTGTTTCAGTTAGTTATCATTCTGGTTTGCTAGGCGGGGACTTGCCATAGTCATATTGCGTCTAAGCTCATAATTGAAAAGACTGCCCATCTCTTCGCACCAAAGAATCCAGAAATAGCATGCAAAGACCAGAAACCCAGACTGGTAAGCCATACTATGCGTACTGAGATACCAGCGAAGGAATCCCTCTATCACTCTAAGAGTGATATTTTTCATCCAGTATATGTAGTCAGGCGGGTTAAGCTTAGATAAAAACCTACAAGACTTGTAAGGTAGAATCCTTTAAGCCTCTGTATGGAAATGACATACCTCTGGAAGTTTCGCTTCACGTTCAAAATCGCTCTCTTGGTTGAATCTTGGAAATTACCTTGAACTTTGCTATCAGGTTGCTGGACGAAGGCATTCCAATCAACCTGGTCGGCGTCATTTGCTTTAGATCGAGACATCTTGCGAAAAAAGGTCGGCTTACACTGCCCGAGGAAAATAGGCGATGAGCATCTTTGGGAGCTCATGGTATTGTTCTTAAATGCTTCGTTGGTACGTCTGATGTACGCACCGACTACATTGATCCCTGCACCCAGCTAACACACCAAGACAAATTAGGCATAGTCAATTCTGACTTCTCAAGGCAGCGATCGGCAGCGTGGAAAGGACACGCTTTTAAGACCAAAGGCCACGCACAACCATGGCCATTCCACCGTCACCCACAGTTACTTCGTATGGAGGAAAGGCGAGACGGCAGGTTTAACGCCGAAAAGCCCGTTGCTATTTCTGGCGAATCACCTCCGACACCATCCCATCGGGTTTCCACCGTCGGCAACAGGTGCGGAGATCATATTGCATAGGTATAAAGTGGGGCAATTTAGCGCTACTTCGGAGTAGATCGTAAAATTAAGTGGCTGATAAATGAGACTATAAGAACCGTTGAAGGAGAACTCTTAATAGTTTGGACTATATATATCCTTTTCGATATTGATGAGTATCGCTATTATACCCATTTATTCAAACGAAGATATGGGTTCGCGCCTTGCAAACAAAGTCACCCGGTTCGTCCTCTGGACTGGGTCGTGCTATAGCTTTACGATATGCCCGAGAAGGGGCTGTTGTTGTCTGTGAGGACCTGAGAGCAATAGCTCATATGCAATGGCTTGAGGAGAGCGATATCAATACTCACGAATTAATCCAGAGAAGGGGCGGAAAGGCTATCTTCATCAAGACAGATGTCGCCGTCCCAAGCGAGATGGAAAGTCTTATTCAAAGCACAGTGAGAGAATTTGGAAGATTAGATGTGCTAGTTACCTTAGATATCAACAAGACATGGAATGTCCAGTCGTCTATGTGCTTCCCGGCTTAAATACCTAGGTCACCGAATTAACACGACCCCAATAGTCCTCTAGTCTCTGAGCTACAGGCTTCAAACTGTGGCAACCAATATATCCAATGAGAAAATTACGATTGAAACTGTCTACGGACTATCGACTGGCGGCGTGCATATATGAGTCCTGAGCAGTAGAATTCAACCGGCGCTTCATCGTTTATCTAGAGGTCTTCAGGGGATAGCGCTTTGCGTCATGAAAAAACCCAGATACTGTGGAATAGAGATTGCTATCTTCTCATTAGTGTAAGCTCCATATAACTGCTTGCACGACATACTAGTATAATCTTATGTCTTCGCCTCGATGAATGGGAATCCTTTCTGGGAAATTCCTCTCAGCTTTACTGGCACCAAGACATTTAGAATTGCAACTTTCTCAATACCGATAGTCATCGACTCATACTACCCCTACGTGACAATGGCCAATTTATATCCGTTACTATGGGCCTTAAAGGTGAACTATTTTCAAGAAATTGCCACCTTGGTCCCGCCACAGTTTAAAACAGGGTCATTCAACCGGGAAAATACCCATTGGATGAGTACCCGATAGCCCTTGCAAGGGGAATATACCTGAGCATAAGATTTCCCTTGCTGGAAGACATAGGGCCTTTTGGTCCGCTCTCTTCTTATTTTCCACTTTGGGTGGCGTGGAGTACACTAGAAGACTATGATGAGATTCCAGTTGGTTGCTCTTACATCCAGCTAGAAGTTGATTGTCTGATGGATAGAGGACTGTTATCAACACCGGGGCTGATGATTGATTCTTTGTTTCATTGATGACCATATCCACTCTCTACTGGTTGAATATAAGCTCTGATCAACGTAAGTACATAACATTTGAACCAGCCGAATGTGAAACCCATGCTCAAGTCTGGGCAAATATTACAGATTGCACGAAGAACCATAGATTCCATTTTAACTGCAAGAAAGTGATATTTTATCTCCAATGTTTTATTACCAAATAGTGACAAAGAAAAGTCTATAAAGAAGAATTTACAGCACAGAAACCTTCTCGCCACCTTTCAACCAACGAACCTTTTCGCTGATCCCTTCTTCCTCAAAGACCTGGCGCAGCTCCGCCCCGAATTGAGTGAAATGCCCCCACGACTCGTAGTGCATGGGAACAAGAACATCGGCCTTGAGTGCGCGAAACAATTTGGCTCCGTCCTTGCCTCCCATGGTGATCTGCATGAGGGAACTATTGGGATCATCAGAGATAGGAGCATGGGCATTTCCTAGATTCATCACCGCAGCACAGATATGGTATCGGTCGGCGATGGAATTGAGCTCTTCAATATAGACGGTGTCGCCGGTGAAGTAGATTGCATTGGGTAGACCTTCACGACCATACCCAAACTCTTCGCTCGTTACGATGAACCCGGTGCATTCGTTTCCAGGAACGTGCTTGGTTGGAGTCGCCACGATCTTGAACGACTTGTTGGCAATGAGGATGTCCATCTCTTCCCAGGGCGACATGCCGTGCACGGCGGGACGGGGTGCGAGGTTCTTGGCCCCGTCGACTGTAGTGAAGACGCGGCGGCCGTCGAGGAGCTGGCGGCCGAGCTCGTCAAGATTGTCGGGGTGATCTTCGTGGCTCAAGAGGACTGCGTCGATCACGGGGAGTTGGCTCAGGCGAAGGCAAGGGTCTTCTGTCACTTTCAGAACGATCCGGCCTGCGTCCCAGGATGTCCCGGCAGGCGAAAAGAAAGGGTCTGTCAGAAAGTTGACACCATTGATCTCGAGGATGGCGGTGGCAGTGCCAATGTGGGTGACGTCAAGAGTAGGAGCCATGATGAGCAAGGGCTGTGATGGAGGTTGATGATATTTCGCGGGAGAGAAACTTGTGAAACTTCAGTTGGGAAATGTCGAATTTGAGAGTTATCCTGAAGTCCTTATAAAGTAAAGAAATAACAAACCTAGGTGCGATTAGTTATTGATTGCAAACATTAAAAATCTACTAGAGTGACCATGAATAATAGTTCCCCTTATTAATCAACCTTATTTCTCCGGCATCCCACTCCGGCATCCCTCCTGGACTATGTCATGTAACAACAGCGGTTCCCAGGTCCACAATTTACATGAAAGACCCATGGTTTCGCATATTGTGGCTCCATACGGAATTTTCATGCCGGCAAGCTTACATTTGTCAACAACCATTGTTGGTAATCACCAACTAGTTTCACTCTTGCCTTCTTAGTTATGACAAAGGCACAGGTTGGAATAATAGTCAAGAAAAAAGGACTATCAATTGTTATTCTGGGAAATTTCAGATGTTTGCCGTGCTAAATTGGAGCAGATCGGTTAACAAACAACCAAATATGTCAGAAGGAGAAATTAGAACCATGAGATGTCACACATGCTAGGTTTCTATATAGTAATCTGACTGATTAAGCATCCAAAGCAGCAGGGACCTCGCCAATTGAAACCAAGCGAGTTCCTACGTGGAAAGAAGAGATGTATCTTTCGGATAGAGTTACCTGTATGCAGAATGGTGTCTTGACAATTGAACTTCTATTTGAAAATAAATGCTATGTTTATCAGATGCACAGTGAATCAAGAATCTATCATAGAGCTTTCTAATGGCCACAAGCTCTGTTTCTTGGCAGGAATAGACAGAGAAATCACTTTTCGCCATTGCCCTTTGTTCTCTCCATCTCTTGAATCATTGGGCTCGCTTTCCGAATCCTATGGCCATATATGTAGAAGATAACCGGAATGGAAATACAAGCCGCCTCGACAAGGCCCAGTAAAGTACTGGCCCAGTTTAGCCCCAACGCCTGATACATTGATGGACCTGCAAGTGGAAGACAGGCGCCCATAATGCTGCGCGAGAACATGTTTCCCGACAATGCGGAGGCAGTATAGATACCGTACGAGCGGGCCATATAGTTACTGGCGTAGATGAAAACACAAGCGGTCCCAGCGCCAAACGGAACACCGGCCAAAATAGGCACAATCCAGTGAATATTTGGCGTGCAAGTCCAGGCAAACCACAGTTGGCCGATGGCGAGAAGTATTGCGCCGAGAATAACAATGCTAGCCATCGCTTCCGGGGGCACCTCCCCGGTTAAAGTATCTTTGCGATGCGCATTGATAACTTTGCGGAAGAAAGGCTCACATGCGATGGCGATGAGGACACCGACTCCAATTCCAACGAAGGAGAGACCACCAATTCCTGGAGACCAACCACGGTTAGTCTGGAACGCGATAGGGTACGCGACAAAACATAGATAAAGAACACCATAGACGATCGCAACATAGCAAGCCCAGAATATACTAATTTAAGGTGCGTATTAGTCTCAAACATCGATACCAGTGTACTAGGGTTTAGGGTGTAATGCTTACCAGATTGGCTCCGTCATTAGCATGATAAACGGTCTGCCGAGACCAGTCCGGAGGCGATTCGAAAGTTTCTCGCCACCGTCGTAGCGAGTCCACCATTTGACATTTCCTGTTTCTTTCCGAATCCTTGCTGCCCGCTTTCGAAGAATCACCGGAGCGTATGTTTCCTTGATGCAGCACATCAAGGCGAGAACGGCACCACCGATGATTAAGACAATCCAGTTGGTCCATCTCCACCCTAAATATTGGAACACAAATCCCCCAATAATAGGGCCGTATACAGGACCATTTGTAGGCCCAATAGACCAGATCCCGAACGCCAGGGCGCGGTGTTTATCAGAGACAATGTCGTTTACCGAAGCGGGCGAGTTCCCCATGATCGCGCTGCCGAATAGACCGCCGAAGAATCTGCCGATTAGGATGGCTTCAATATTTCGAGCCAAGGCACTTGGAAGAACCAGCAAGAGGAAAATAGTCAAGGAGACCAAGTAAACCGGTCGCCGTCCAACAATCTCACTCAGCGGGGCAGATACAATGCCTCCTATAGCCATACCGAGTAGGTATGTGAAGACACCCAGAAGACCGACAATTCTTGAAATGTGGAATTCTTCTTCCAACCCTGAGATTCCCGATGTGTATAGAGTACTGAAAAGGCTGACAACCGTTGCCCCAAGACTCATCGTCACAACACTGACGCCTTTGTACCATAGTGGCCAGAGACGGGGGTTCTCGGCGTCATTTGGCTCCCAGAAGACCTCATAGCTTGGGGGATTTGACAATCCAGGCAGCTTAGAAATGGTGGACTCAGCCTGGTCAGGGGTACAGCCTTCTGCATCCGCTGTGTAGCTCCGAATCAATTCAGCGTTGTTGTCGGGCATGACTTGCGACCCGGAGTCTGAATGGAGAGAGTGGGCCATCGGCGTATAGGTCGCTGCCCAGGATAGAGTATGCATTAAAGGATATAGTAAAATATTTCTGTTCAAAGGTCTCAAAAGTTCTTTGGTTAAATACAGCCAAATTATAGTTCATCGAAGCGGGAGTCGCCGAGTGGGATGCCGAGTTTAGTCATATTAGAGAGCCAATTAGTTAGTTAGCAACCGCTGATGAGGTGAATCCATTGCCACTCCACTTTTCTTCACTTTTCTTCATTCTTGCTCAACCTAAGTATTTGAACTCCAATACATTTTAGTCCGAAAAGGCAAGGGAAAAGAAGAGAAAAAGAGGCACGGAACAGGCCAGTTACCACGATGCTGTCACGCTCGGAATTTGATAGCATTTCCTTGTCTTTCAGATGCAACTACCCAGGATGCCATGCGACTTATCAACGAAAAGAGCACCTTAACCGACATATGTCACACCATAATCAAAGAGAACGCTGTCCCTGTCCTTACTGTGACAGTACTTTAACCAGGAGGCATGCTCTATGATCACCTCCAGCTGCCCTGATTGCCATGAAAAACTATGAAGACTAATTGTTTTCCAGTGATCTCTTACGTCGTCACGTCCGGAAGTACCATCCAGACAGAGAATTGCCGCCATCTCGGGCGCAAAGGGCTTGCACCTCTTGCCATACTCGAAAGGAACGCTGCGACGGCGGATACCCTTGTAATCGATGTCAGCGCCGAGGGACGGATTGTTCACTCATGCGACAAAGCGTCGTTCAGAATGTCGATGCTCTACGAGAAAATGAAACGCTCATCAACATGGACCTACTGGGCCTTGTACCTAGCACGTCAAGGTGGGTAGGCCAAGAATTCATTGATATTTACTTCCGCGACTTCCACCCCGCTTGGCCGTTTCTGCATCGAGGGACTTTCAAGATGCCGCAAGAACCATGTATACTTCTTCAATCGATGGTGATGATGGGACTCTGGATCAAAGGCGACAAAGAATCTCGCGATGCAGCGATGGTCTTTCATCGCAAATTGATATCTGCTATTGAGGCTCAAAGAGTGCGAGATCTCCCCGGTAGCAGTAATGTGCTAAACACACTGACATTTCCCCGTAACAGTCCGAATGGTATGTGTCTGAATCGACCTTATGTCCGAACAATGAAATGCCCTGGCCTATGGCGACCTATCAAAGCATTCTTATACATATTGTACTGGCCCTTTTTGTGGCCGAACAAGAGACCACCCTCGATTTGAACTGTCGTTATCGACTATCAGCCCCCGCATACGAAATTCTTACAGCACTGGTAGAGACCTGCCGACAGCTGGGCTTGTTCAATTATCCGAAAATGCTCAGTAAACACCATCCCTCTGCACCGTTGGCACTTGTGTGGGTGAGCGTGGAAGAAATCAAACGATTCGGCCTGGCGCTTTACAAGGTATGTCGTTTATGTGCTCGTGGTGTCGACTCTCACACAGAGAAAAAGGCCCACAGAAATGGCGATTTCTTGAAAAATGAGCTCTTAACCCTAGCAGACTTGGAATTCTGCATGCCGGATAGCGATGAATTGTGGAATGCACCACCGGGCCAACAATCTGCGTGGATTCGAGGTACTGCTTCACAGCAGAGGTCCAGGGATAACCGCGATTCAAAAGGGTGGATATCTCATACATCGAAGCAACTGAACGATGACCGTATCGCGTTTGACTGGATATAATTTGCTACTAATTGATTTTCACCAGCGCTAAATAACCGCCATAACGATATAATTAGAACAACTCTCCAAGTTGTCAGAGTTTAATAATTAGACATGCCAAATCATTTAAAATATTTGCTCTTGAACTTAGTCACAATGGATGTTGGCTGCTTACCGAACCATGCTCCCATCTCGAGCCTTTGTCAATAAAGTTCTACAGACGGTTCGGGTACGGCGAGGTGGGATGCCTGTGGTTCGGCATCCCACCACAGGCATCCCACCGGCGGCGGGAAGCCGAGTGGATACGGCCCTGAATATTCATTCTGGAGTTACGATTATTAAAGTGATCTAGGCCCTTGAAGTGAGACAAATATTGATTATATACTAAGTTATCCTGATTCACCTGTCCATGTTGCAGATCATGCGGGTCTTCCTTGCTACTAAGTGCCCTGTGTAAGGAGGGGTTAAACCGGCCTAAACGGATACATATATTTGGAGGCCGTGTACTCACCCACAGCTCCCTCAGCTACCCGGCTTCTGGCCACGTTCAAGCCACACACCGGCAGGTTAGTAGTTGACAAGTATATTATCCTTGATTCCGCTTTGCTGGCATTCGAGAGACCAGTCTTCTACCGCCTCCCTCACAAGCACCCTTTTGGTGCGTGTTGAGTTGGCCGACCAAATCGACTGCTTTTTGGAGGCAGGGAAAGGCAATTCTAGAGGAACGCGAGCAACCTTTGAAGAGTTCGTTTGGCACACTCACAATTTACTCCCACGATCATTGAGAGGCGAAGAAAAGACCTAGATCTGTTGTCGCATCCTAGTCTAGAACTTGAACCATCAAATTCAAACACTGTCCCCTGAACTCGATTTCAAGCAAGAGATGCAGCTCTGATAGGGGGAAAGCGCTAGGAGTTACGGTGGACATGAGTAACTACCAAAAGTACTGTTGGTCTGGTGGGGTCAGTGAAGCTACCTATGTATGTATCAGCTACCCTTCTTCCTGGCATAATGTGTCGTCCCCTTATTGGCCAAACTGCTATATCCGCTTGCCTCGGGCACCTGAGTGTAGCGGGCTTGCATGAAAAATAGCATCGGGGACCCCTACTACGTCAATGGGTTAGACGAGATTGATTAACAGCACCAGCTTGTGCCGACGGAAGATCGTAGCCAACGCCACGTACATATATCCATCATGGCAAGATGCATCCCTATGCACACGCGAGATCCCCGACTGAAAGACGTCAAATAGTAGGACAGCCGGTGTTTCCCGTCGAAGCTCATCGGGTCCCCCAGCCACCGCTCTGGCTTGAATTCGTGCGGATCCGGGAAAATGTTCGGGTTCGCGTGGATGTGGTAGCTGTCCATGCTGACGGCCGTTCCTGCAGGGATCTGCCACTTACCATACGTCAGGTCCTGGTTACGATGTACGCGTGGCAGGCGCTGAGATGAGCCAAGTGATAGTCGCAAGGCTGGAATCAGAAATATTAGCATATGTCACTGGGAGGATAACTGAGTGCTGCACTCGCATTCGTTGATGACGGCCGATAGAAACGGCAATTTCTCTAGCTGTACCCAAGGGAGAATCTGGTTCGGGTCGGGCATGGCCTCTACCAACTCGGAGACAAGCCGCTGCTCGAAGGTGGGATTCCAGAGGATGTGGAAGGTGGCCACAGACAATGTCCACATAGTGGTTTCGATGCCTGCTCCGCTGACACTCATCGCCTTATGCGTTAGGCGATGGAAAGAGAGCTCCGCTGGGGGCAGCTCGGCCTGCAGAATGTCTGTAAATATTGTGGGATGAGTAGTCTCCTTGGATTCAACGTTATTGCCCGCCAGAACATCTCGGATCTGTCGCTGGATGGCCTGCATCGCAATGTGTTGGCCGCGAAGTACGCTGGCATTCTCGGCGCGACCAGGGGCAACACTTACCACGCGATAATCTAGGATAGGCTTGAAGGATGGTATCAAAGCCCCCATAACGGTATCTGGCATCCACTGAGCCATGCGCATGATCCAGCTGAAGTGGGTGGTATAATAGGCGGCGTAGACCCAGCCCATTAGGGCATACGAGTAAGGCGACTAGAAGTCCGGGGCGGCGGCGAAGCGCGTCAAGCGAGCAAAGGCCATTTCCGAGACAACATCGGCCGTCAGTGTCCCCCACATGTCGCATACATTGGTCACGGCCCCAGATCCGGCGTACTCGCGCGCTAGCCGGCGCGAAATGCGCTCAATGACGTCCGTCAGCGTGCCCTCCAAAGCGCTGATGCGGGCACGCGAGAAAAAAGGAGCGATGGCCGCCCGGCGGATGCGGTGGTGCTTCGACTCAACCGTGCTAATTGTCGACTCAGGCATGCCAAACCGGTGCTTATACTATACTAGTTTATCGATGGGTTTGGAGGGTGATGCCATGCTGTATATCTCGGTATAGTAATCCGGATTATCGATGTGGACCTCGTTCGGCCCGACCTGCACGAGGGGGCCGTACCGCTCGTGCAGCCGCTTGATCTGGAAGACTAATTGGCCGCCGTGGCCCTTGTTGATCAGGTCATAATACGCCTCGTACCAGCTTGACAGCGCCGCGAGTTTAGGCCCAGGGAATTGAGCCAGTGGACTAAGGTGCAGCCTGTACACCACGAGGTACAGCCCGCGAAGCAGCGCCAAGACCGCAACGCCGGTAACCAGCACCGCGAACGGTGACCATTCAGTGGGAGTGACTGCGTTGCTCATGGTCAATGACAAAGAAGAAATGTAAGTCCTTGGGGGGAAAGGGGAGGAGAAATCCGGTGCTGGCTAGGCAGACATTTATCAAGGCCTGCGTCTGGATGAGGCACAATATGCGGCTGCCCGTATTTCTTTGCCCATTGGCGAGCTGTCAGCACTAGCGACACCCCTGGACTAGGGATGGGGCTCTAGGATGCACCCCGGGCTATCCTAGACTGGGCCCTTGTACTGTAGCACAAGATACAGGGGTCGATTTACTTCCTCTCCCGAGCGCCCGATTTCAAAGCAGACAATGAAACAGCCCTGGGCCTCACATAATCATTATTAATGGTCCATTTAAGCATCGAGAGCACCACGTCTTCGTGCAAGCTCGATATCTATTTAGCCAGACCTGTGAGCCAGGTTTCGGCTCTATATCCTATCCCAAACGAGATTCTTCAATTCAATCAAGCAAGCCGCAAAACTGTTCGATACGGACTCGCACCCGACCTTCTCCATCCATTCACATTCCAGCCATTATGACTGTTTCCGACGACACCGTTGTGCTCATTTCTGGCGTCAGCCGAGGCAAGTACTGTGTCGACTCTGCCTATGATTGATCTGACGGAAGTTAGGAATCGGACGCACGCTGGTAGAAACCTTTCTGCTTCGGCCAAAGCATACTGTCATTGGCAGCGTCCGCGACACAACCGCAGAGTATGTGAAAGAGCTGGAAGGCCTACCCAAGGCAGATGGCTCGCGTCTGCAACTGGTGAAGATTGAAAGCCGCAACTCAGCCGATCCAGCGGCAGCAGATGTTGACGGCAACTCCTGCTTTGGATAGGCTGTGCACAATCGGGGCTATTGTGCTGTTGATGAGCGCCGGTTCGCTGCCCGGGATGACGGCGGCGAAGACGACCAGCTCCGTGCCCTAGATGAGATAGGTCAGCGTGGCTATGGTATCTACTACGGGGGCTAAGCTGGACTGAAACAGGTCCACGGTGTTCCAGAAGGCAGGTATGTTGGTGTCGGAGATGGTAAACTCGGTGCCTTTCATGAGCCCATCATCATACGTGCGGGTGGTCATTGACACTACGACGGCAAAGGTCCCTGCGCCGCCGCCACTGAGGGCCCAATACAGATCCGGATGCTGCATGGGCGTCAAGGTCAGATGCTCGCCTGCCGCCGTCACTACCTCCCATTCTAGCACGCTGTCTGCTGCCATGCCGTGCAGTTAAGTCAGACTGCCATGTCCTTCGCCCGCCGTGTAGCCCCCTGCTGCCCCAACGGTGCCACACGTCCCACTCACCACACGCTTCCCTCGAGCCGCCGCCGCAGGGAGAAGGTACTCGAACATGATACCTGCTCCGATGCGAACTGCGGATCCCGTGTATGGACTGTCGCCCACGTAGCTGTCGATAAAGTCAAGGTTTTTCATGTTGTGGGTCCACAGCGACAGAGCCCCTCGCCAGGTGGATTTCCCCAGCAGGCTAGTGACATAGTTAGCACCAAGGATAGAAAGGTGGGGGAGGGAAGAAGACGGTGTAATTACTCATGGCCTGTGTTCTTGATAACCAAGTGAAGGCCGTGGCGGGTCGCAAATGCGAGTCCAGCCTGGATGTCAGCTACGCCGGTGACATTGATCGCGTAGACGGCGTAATTTCCCAGTGTACAAGGATCGGCCTGAGAGCTGAAAGGGTCGCAGTACTGGCCTTGGAAATAGGGATTCAGAATCTCGGCCGGGTCGTAGACACTATCGAGGTTAGTTGGGCATGGATGGATAGACGGAATCGACTCACTTGGCCCCCACGGTGGGCCAATTTTCCTTGAGCCAGGTACAGTTATGAAACCTACTGCTGCAGAGGACTGTCCAGAAGGAAGACTTCTCGGGGAGCCTAAGGCTACTGGGGCTCTACTACAATTCCTGGCCAGTACCAGTGTAGCTCTTCCTCGGGGGCATCCGCAGCGGGTGGCAGAAAGAGCCCAGATAGACAATGAATGGGGACTGGAAGCATTGGAGGAAGCAGACAGGACAGGAGAAGGGTAGCTAGGAGGGTAGCCTAAGCGGACTCTTAGCTTAGGCTGCACCCACCCTGCTCCAAAAACACAAGGAGAGCACTCACCAGAGGCTCGAAGGCCCTGCGCATACAGGCGGCTTGGGGCGAGGAAAAGGATTAGAATGATCATGGAAGGGGGCATGCCCCAGGAACACATAGGGACAAGATGCAGCAAGCTGCTGGCCTCGAGTTCATGGAATATGGTCTGTCATAGCTTTAGGGCTCGATATGGACAATAAACTTGATTAAATAAATAAATAATAGCTATTATCTCTCCTTCCTGAATGCTCTAATAATTGATATTCTAATGCTTTATTGTATTGTAATTTAAGGTAGCCAAATTTTGAGGTGCTGGAAATCTCTCTCGTCATTGAGGGACTGGAGAATGAAATAATGTCATGGTTTCATCACAAGTGTATACCTATAGAATGTATATGCTGTGATACGAGCTTGCCTTGTGAGACCATCCCAACTACCTTACTGGCTTCGGCCCTCGAGTCATTGCAAAAGGGAGAATAAGAGAAAGAGAGATGGATAGAAAAAGGGGGAAAAAGGCATTTGCTATACTTCTTAATTACTAGTTGAAGATATAAACCACAATACTATGGCATGATTTTATCTTTATCGTGATTCGTTATCTTTACTTCGATCTGTGGT
Organism: Aspergillus affinis; assembly: GCF_023601865.1. NCBI lineage: Eukaryota > Fungi > Ascomycota > Eurotiomycetes > Eurotiales > Aspergillaceae > Aspergillus > Aspergillus affinis. The sequence continues at coordinate 37,174 of NW_026515963.1, read as the reverse complement.
TTTGCCTCCCTGCTTGACTTGGACTGGATTTGAATGTTCGGGAAAGTTTGTATGGATTTTGTTACTTTTAGAGAGAGAGAAAGGAGAGGAGAGTATAGCTCGTGTCAACTCCATGCCGACTTCATAAACCCCATTGAGAGACTTCTACCAGCTACGCATCAACCGGCACCAACACAGCCCGATAATACACCTCACCCTTTGCCAACTTACCCATAGCCTGATTAATACCTTCCTCAGTCATGGGAAACTTCTCCACGATCGGTTTCACCTGATGCAAAGACGCGAATTCCAGCATCTTGCGGTGCTGGTTCCGCGACGCGACAAGCGATCCTTTCACGGCGATGCCTTTCAGAATCAGTGCTATGTACGGCACCTCGAAGTTTCCCTGTGTGACGGACAGCGGGTAGACTGTGGACTGGGGCGCCATGATAGGGAGGATCAGATCCCATCTGGGGGGTACGGAAGCTGTAACGAGAAGTCTGTTCAAGGGCAAAGAGGCCTGCAACTGGGTGGCGTCTTTAATAGCGACGAATTCGTGCGCGCCGAGGCTCATGGCTTCGTCGCGCTTGTGCTCTGAGTTGGAGAGAACGATGACGCGACAGCCCATTTTGGACGCGAACTGGATGGCGAGATGACCGAGGCCGCCGACACCGAGGATCCCAACGGTGTCGCCGGGGCGGATGTTTTCGAGCGCGGCGAAGGTGGTCGCGCCGGCGCACTGTAATGGTGCGGCTTCCTCGTCGCTGAGCCCGTCTGGGATCTTGTGGAGGAAGGACTCGCGCCAGATGGCGTGGGAGGCGAAACTTCCCTGGTCGTGGTTGGCCATGCCGTAGAGACTGCGCCCGGGACAGAATTGTTCTGTTCCCTGGACACAGTGCATGCAGTGACTACAGCTGTCGACTTCGTAGCCCCAGCCGACCCGATCGCCTGGCTTCAGGGACCGACAAACTGGACCGACGGCCTCCACAATCCCGACGCCCTCGTGGCCTAAGACCATAGGGGCCGTTCTCTTTTACTGGTTAGTTGATTCCAGGGAGTGGTCCCTGTTTGTGAGGACGCATTGACACTTACATAGCGAAGGTCTGTAGAGGGTGATTAGCAAATACTTCTTTGATGCAAGAATATTCGACGACATTACCAGTTCCACACACCCCAGATGCAGTCACCCTCAACAGGACATTGTCACCAACAAGCTCATCTGGCTTTGTGGTGGTGCCTTTCACAGCGACACCGTCGCTTTGGCCCCTGAACACGGTGATAGTAGGCATGGCAGCGAATGAAGAGGTTGATTGATTGTTGACCAAGATGGGTACATTTTCGTCTGGAATCGAAGGAGTAGTTATAGACCAGCTAAATTTAGATAACAGTTTCTTCCCCTAGGTAAATGGATCGGTGCAACGCGCCAAATCGGAGTCCCGGAGCGACTTTGAAACGCGAAGACGAGAACTCCGAGATGTGTACTACCCTTGTACAATCTACAGGGTACATCTGAGGAGAGTACTTCTCAGCACGTAGAAGTTTGAACCTGATTCGCTTTAAAGTGACGTATTTGTCGGAATTACTGAATCTAGTTCATCGGGGTCTTGGATGGGTGGATATGACTGACCTCACCACCGTGCTCCAGAAAGGCCAGGTATCATGGCCATCGATTATACTAGTAATTTGTCAAAGATAGATTGGACAGCACAAGCTGACAGAACGTCGCCTTGTGATCGATCGCATTAATGATCTGTCAATAGTTGATAGGGTTGAATCTCAGCGAATAGCACTAGTTAATTGATGCATGGTATACAATACATACCATTTGACTGTTTTGTCCATTGCGCTCAAAGAATCAGTAAACAAAAGCAATAACAGAAACATGTATGTTACGGGGTTTGTGCAATCTCAGCCTCGGAGGCCACGGATTGAAAATCCTGTACAGCGTTAGGCAAGTTCAAAAGCGACGTAGCATGGAGGTCGTTGACTGGTACCGAAAAAAGCAATACCACATCTAACCCCTGGCAGGGATGTTCCTCGCTCGTATGGTCAAGGTTACACGACGGATGACATCTACTGCTCTCTGATCGGTCAAATTGGTATTTCACCTATACGATGGAATCCGACGCATGCCCGGTGGGTGAGTCCAATATAGTCGCATGTTGAGTTAGATATCATCACGGTGGCTCAGCCTCGTGAGTAAGCCCTACTTGATACTCACCGAGATGGCACATGCCCGAAGGGATGGAAGTCATCACTGGCTCGCTCCTACCTTCAAAGAACCGACATGACTCCGGGAATCCGAGATCCAAGGCATTGGTGTCAGAGCCTCTGCCCCAATTCTGCCCATTCTGTGCCGAGTGACTTTGGCAAGATTGATTAAAGCCCAAGTAGAACTCTGCACCTTCTGTGCTTTCTCAGCGCTGGAATACATCTGTTCGTTACCTTTGTTACCACGGCGGGAGTCATCGATATGATCTACAAGACCGCCCTACTTGGCCTTTTGGCCTCCTTGGCCCAGACTAGCCCACTCCTTGGTTCTTCGTTCGGGATCCCCGGGATGAATGCAACCTACGATTATGTTGTGGTAGGTGGTGGAATGGCAGGTCTAACCCTTGCTACAAGGTTAGTCCAGCAGTCTGCGGGCACAGTGGCCGTGATTGAGGCCGGGTCCTTCTACGAGATTAGCAATGGAAATCTCAGCCAAGTACCAGCATACACGGGAATATACTCGAGCAGAGAACTGAATGACTGGCAACCCTTGATCGATTGGGGATATGCGACGACACCGCAGCCTGTAAGTGAGCCTGAAACAATAGGGAAATCGTCGTGGTAACGTATTCATTGGACCTCAGAACGCATATAACCTGTCAATCCATTATGCCCGGGGCAAAACTCTGGGCGGGAGTTCCGCTCGAAATTCAATGGTGTACCAACGCGGGACAGTGGGAACCTACGGTCGATGGGCCGATATGGTGGGGGATGATAGCTATCGATGGGAGAACTTCATGCCGTTCTTCAAGAAGAGCGTGAACTTCAGCGAGCCTAATATGGATCTGCGGTTTCCTAATGCCACGCCAGTCTATGACGCACCAGCGGCAGGTGATGATGGGCCACTCTCGGTTACATACCCCAACTATGCACAGGCGTTCACCACTTGGAGTATCAAGGCTTTCGCTGAGGCGGGGATCCCTGAAATCCCGGGCTTCATGAGTGGAGAGGCAATTGGGCATTCGTATGGGACATTCACCCTGAACGCCGAGACGATGACCCGGGATTCTTCTGAAACTTCATTCCTTCGCGAGGGGCTCAAAAACCCGAAGCTCATGGTTTATCCTATGGCGATGGCGAAGCGGATATTGTTCAACGACACGAAGACAGCCTCTGGTGTCCTTGTTGAAGTGCAAGGTCTTCAGTATGTATTGTCGGCTCGAAAAGAAGTCATTTTGTGCGCAGGAGCGTTTGGATCACCACAACTCCTGATGGTTTCTGGTGTTGGGCCAGCACATCTCTTGAAATCTTTGGACATCTCAATAATCGCTGACCGACCGGGGGTGGGGCAAGGAATGCAGGACCATGTCGTCTATGATATCGGATACCAAGTGGATGTTCTGACTATGTCCTCATTAACGAACCCTGCTTTTGCCGCAAAGCAATCTCGGTTATTTACCGAGCACGCTGCAGGCATGTTGACGGGGTCAAACACCGAGGCATTGGCATTCGAGAAGATACCGCCGTCTCTCCGAGCAGACTGGGGCAATCAAACACACGACAGGTTAAAAGCCTACCCAGACGACTGGCCTGAGGTGGAATATATCACAGTTCCGCTACCCGCAGGAAAGGTCACAGCTAATGCAACCAGCCAATACGCTGCTCTGGCTGTTGTTCTCGTTGCTCCTGAGTCTCGGGGAACGTTAACAATATCTTCAACCGACACTAACGTGGCCCCAATTATCAATCCGAACTACTTTGCCGAAGCCTCTGACGTGGACATTCTGGTTGCTGGCTTCAAGCGTGTTCGCCAATTCTTCGACACAAAGGCAATGAGAAATATCCTCATTGGCGACGAACAGATTCCTGGAACGCAGGTATCGACAGACGCACAAATCGAAAAGTTCATTAAGAAGAGTTTCAATACCATCTGGCATGCGTCGTGCACCTGCGCAATGGGCAAGGTGACTGATCCGATGGCCGTAGCAGACGCACAGGGCCGGGTAATTGGTGTTCATGGGTTGCGTGTGGCAGACAGCTCGTCGTTCCCTTTGCTGCCGCCGGGACATCCCATGTCGACCGTCTGTAAGTGGGACGTTCTGAGAAGCCAAAAAGATGAAGCGCTAATACTGCTCTAGATGCACTTGCCGAGAAAATTGCCTGTGATATCTCCGGTAATTGCTAAAGGTGGGACTTGCTTGCTGTTGGAGCAACCTGTAATTATTGTTGTCAACCATTAAATTATTTTGATTTGTGACCGTGGGGGGATTGAAGGGAATCGAAATGGACGAGTTCGGGATTTTCGATAGAGCCCATAAACCAAATCCATGGTAGTGGTGAGACCAGCTGACCCGAGAACAATCAACTTTTCTTAGGCATTAGAAACGATGTGGATGCTTGGTATAAGAAATAAGATAGATGAATGCACTATTTATGACAAATTGCAGAGTAGCCGAGATGTATTAGGAACACAAATGCATCAAGCATGAGGGAAAAAAGTTAGATCAAATGTCAACATCACAAAATATTTAACGAAAAATATTACAACGCACGGGCCTTGCCCTTGCCCTTCCCCTTATCGGGAGAGCTAGACAAGGGAAGGGATGGAAATTCCTCCTGCACCTGCGGCTGGTTCTCAGCGAGACTCAATTGAATGGCGAATTCAAGATCAGTGAGTTCTTGCACACGGCTGCTTTCGCCCACCCCTTGGTCAGAGGGCGGTGAAGGATACTCGTCGACGTGGTGCTGACTTTCCCAGACTTTGGACGATGAATTAGAGGTGAAAGGGTCAGACTCAAACGGTTTCGGGCCTTCATCAAGCAAACTGAGGCGAATAGCTTCGGCGATGTCGGGAGCCAGGTCGTCACCTACGGGGTCTTCATAGGGGGACGAGGAAGATGAAAGCTCATCCGGGGCGAAGGAGCTATCGCGGCGGCCAATGGTATCACTGGAGGATGAACTGACGATAGAACTAGCAGTCATATCGCCATGCTTGAGGGCCTCACTGGCAAATGCCTCCTCGCTCAGCAGCTGAGCGTATGCGATAACCTGGTCCTCGCTAACATCTGGACCCAAGAGATCAATACCGAACCGGTTGCTCAAGTGGGCTTTCGCCTTTTGATCTGCTACCTCTTGTCGTTGCATCTCAACCTTCTCGTCCTGGATGTGGTCGTAGATTGCCCCACGACCACTGGTGTTGAATCGCTGGCCCTCGGACGTGGAGTTTACACCCTTGGGACCACGACGCAGGCGACGCTTGCCGGACTTGTATTGATCGGCAGCAGATGAGCTGTATGCCCAATACCGCAGGTGCGTCCCGAGAGCGACCATTCCTCGAAGAACGGTCGGGTCGGGATCCAGACAAATGGCCCCTGTAGCGTAGAAATTATTCCCAACGCCATTGACGGATGCTTCCGCCTGGATCAAACGACGACGAGCGCGGGTGGAAAAGCGAGAATTGATGGTTCGAATGGGGCGCGTGGATGACGCTAGTGGATCCCAAGCCTGTACGAGTCCGTCATTTCCACCATGGACCAGGTAGAGAGAGGACAGCGCGACGCAAGATACTTGAGGCGACTCGGTCTGGATGATGCGAACTGGATTGACGGAGTTGATGACTTCAGAGTTTTTAGCTGTCGGTGATCGGAGGTCCCAAACCATCACAAGACCAGTGTTGGTGCCAACAGCCATGTATCGACCACGTTGTCCGGGGATCTCCTGATGCGACGACGGTTGCCTCATGTGAGGAAGCGGGGAGGACATAGTCGAAGAGCCTGCCGAACTACCAGACATCCCAAGAAGAGGATCTTCCTCGGCCGTAACCAAGGCATAGGTCGACAGATCCAAGGCACTGGTCGTGATCTCGACAGACTTTCGATCACCAAAGACAAAGTCGGTGATCCGCCACTCGGTATTTGAGGCCGAAAAGACTGGGTCGTTGAGGCGACCGGACGCTCTGGACGGCGGGAAGCTTTCAGATTTCTCAGAAAGACTAGGGGTGGCAGGGCCACCGAAAAGAGACGAGGGAGCAAAGCCAACGCCGCCATGAGGATAGTTGTCTGCAACGTGTGGTGGGAAAACCGACGGTGAGGCTTTGCGCATGTACCTCCGTATCGATGCTTTCTCCTGCTCGCCGATGCCTCGGGCAATGACGGTGATTGACTCGCCGGCGCCGTGGCTATCGTCGCCGGCAAAATCAACAAGCAAGTCGCGTCTCATGTCCCATCCCTCGCAGACTTTGCGGAAATGCTTCGGCTTGAACGACAGAAACTGTTCTATTTCTCGGGTCTCGGCCGCGATTTGGTCCTCACTCAATTTCATCGCATCGCAAGAAGATTGAGGGCTGTAGCTGCCATCAACAGGCTCCCGACTGTAAGGGTCTGGCTTTGCAGTTCGTCTGCTCAGTTCGACCAGTTCCCAACTAACACTTCTCCCAGTCTTCCAAGCCAGCATGTTCATCTCCTCCGGGCTCATCTTAGCCGACGGAACTTCAGGCTGCTGTGGCAAATCCGAGAGATAAAACACCTCGCCCAACGCATTGAGCACGGTAGCCCAAATGCGGCGGCGCGCGTTGCGTCGAGGAGAGTAGTTATCATCGACAGCAATAGCAATGATAGGCACACCAGGGCACAGAGCCCATTTAGCAGTGACCTGACCTCTCTCGAATCGCTTTTCATACGTAGGATGAGGACCCAGTGAAAAGGCTGAAAGAACACCCGAGGATGTACCGGACAACATTCCCACCAAGCCGCCGGTCATCTTCAGAACATGGGAAGACTTGGCAATCCAGACGGCCGTGATAGCTGTGGTAATCATGTTCAGGGCGGGGATACCCAACCGAGGCTGCGAGACGGTTTCCGTGAGATCCAAGAAGCGCCCACGTAGCTCAGTGGTCGAAATAAAATAACTGCGTCCCTGAGGACATCCCTCGCCGTAAATCATACCATATGGCTGACTGACATCCATCTGATTTGGCAGACCAACCATGTTCCCAGAACCCAGCCCATACTCGGCATCACCGGGATACAGGTCTGCAAAGTGTCGGAAAAGCTGATGGTCGGAGAGACCCCACGTGCCAACTTTTACATTGGACGGGTCACTGGCCGACGCGATGCCCTGTTCAGAAGCTCCATGGATGAACAGAGGTTCCTTCTTGGCAACCTCCGTCCCAAATGTCCCATGTAGATGGCTCACAGGGTACAACAGCTGCGAGGTGTAGGTTGCGATCGCACTCCCATTGCGCACGTTCGCTGTGCGAACAGTTCCATGTTTCTTTGAAGGCTCGAACGAAGCGGGCTTGCCTCTGGACAGGGATCGGATGAGACGGGTTCTGAGGATGTATTCGGATCGCCAGGATGCCAAGGCAGTCAATCTAGAGAAGAAGCGCTTGTCGGACGTCAAAGTCTCCGGTTGATCATATCCAATGAGTCGAGTGCCGTTTTCGGTGGTATACGGACCAGGGAAGAAACGAGAGAATGCGATCCGCCAGGCATGAGGGGTTGTAACCAAGCTGTGGAATCGTCGTGACACCAATGCGATCGACGACAATGATGACGGTGGAAGATGCGAAAGGATGTGAGTCAGAACCTCTATAAGTCCATACAGTCAGATGATTGGTTGTCCTTTAAGGCTGATAAGACCGACGAGTCCACATACCGTTCGGGAAAACGTCCAGGGACAGGTCCGAGTGATCGGACGAAGGCACCATTTGGGATCCAAGATCGTCTTGCCTCCTGGATGATTGCCCCATTGCGTTCTCATACTGACTAACTCTATCACCGGGTGGCGTTGACAAACCGGAAGGAACCGGATTCAGGGGCGATTGATCCCCGCCCGTCGTTGACTCATGGACGGTTTCAGGGCCTCCGGACTCACGGTGAAGACCGGAGCGTGAGTGGTCGACACACAGATCATGTCCATGCTGGGTATTTGAGTGCGACTCGTTGGGGGAAGGGTCTGGTTGCGTCCGGTCAAATACTGCAGCGGGCTCTGGTTGCATAAAAAGGTTTCGCGGGGTAATGGGGATCAATGTAGGCGACTGAACCAGGAAAAGTGTCTGGATCAGTCGAGAGGTCGAGAAGTGAGCCGGAAAAGGGGAAGGACAAAGGTAAAAGTAGCGCTCGAGGGGACGAGAAAAGGTGTGAGAGAGAGAAAGAGTGAGTAGGAGGGGTTGCGAAGGAGAAGAAGCAGAAGGGAGCGGAAGAAGAGGCGTGAGTCAAAGGCGATTGGAGAACGACGTCGCCACCAATCACGTCTCGCCGGCCAGGCGCGTGTCGGGCACGTGATGACGCGCCGCCGCAGAACCCGATTGGGAAGGGCAGAGAAGGCAGTGACATCGTTGTGCCTCATCTCGGGTGAAGAGTACATGAACTGTACTCCGTAGTCTCATGGACAGATGATAAACTCCCCGTGGGCCTTTGAGACCGCAGAAATCTACCATCTGGTCGAACATCGTGTTCTGCCTGTTTCAGGCAGCACTTGCCCACTGAAGGCCCGCGCAGCTTAAATTGACCCATCATATCCGGCATTTACTACAACTACAACATCTTCGATCTCCGTATTTGAGAATACCAAAATGCTCGATCTAGGGAGTGAGTTAAAAGCGGATCTTCTTCTTCGCCACGATGTATCCCTGCTAATCCGTCCAGACGCGGAAACCATCCGCATCCTCGTCTCAACCGACAACCATGTCGGCTACAATGAACGTGATCCCATCCGAGGCGATGACAGCTGGAAAAGTTTCCACGAGGTGATGTGCCTAGCCAAAGAGCAAGATGTGGACATGGTACTCCTAGCTGGTGATCTGTTCCATGAGAACAAGCCCTCGCGAAAATCCATGTATCAAGTGATGCGTTCGATTCGCATGAACTGCCTGGGAGACAAGCCGTGCGAGATTGAAATGCTCAGCGACGCGAGCGAGAACTTCCAAGGAGCCTTCAACCACGTCAACTATGAGGATCTGGATATCAACGTGGCGATTCCAATCTTCTCCATCCACGGCAACCACGACGACCCGTCCGGCGAAGGCCATCTCGCCGCCTTGGATTTGCTGCAGGTTTCGGGACTGCTGAACTACTACGGGCGGACTCCCGAGTCGGATAACATTCACATCAAGCCGGTCTTGCTTCAAAAGGGGCGTACCAAACTAGCGCTCTACGGCATGAGCAATGTCCGCGACGAGCGATTATTCCGCACGTTTCGCGACGGCAAAGTCAAATTCTACCAGCCGTCGATCCAAAAGGATGACTGGTTCAACTTGATGTCTGTCCATCAGAACCACCACGCATACACTGAAACCGGTTACCTGCCCGAGAACTTTCTGCCTGAATTCCTGGATCTAGTTATCTGGGGCCACGAACACGAATGCCTCATCAACCCCCGACTCAACCCCGAAACAAAATTCCACGTCATGCAACCCGGTTCGTCGGTCGCAACGTCTCTAGTCCCCGGCGAAGCGATCGCAAAACATGTGGCCATCCTCAGCGTTACGGGACGAGAATTCAAATGCGAGCCTATCCGTCTAAAATCCGTGCGCCCATTCGCCATGAAAGAGATCATTCTCTCCCAAGAAAAGGGAGCGCAGAAGCTAGCCCGCAAAGAGAACAACCGCACAGAAGTGACACGATTCTTGATGGGAATCGTGGAGGAGCTGATCGAAGAAGCGAAAGCGGAATGGCTAGAAACGCAAGAGGGCACCGAAGCAGACGAGGAAGAAGAGGTCCCGCTACCGCTTGTGCGATTGCGTGTCGAGATCTCCACACCCGAGGGTGGTAGCTTCGACTGCGAGAACCCGCAGCGATTTTCCAACCGGTTCGTCGGCAAAGTTGCCAATGTCAACGACGTGGTCCAGTTCTACCGCAAGAAGAAAAACACCACCACTCGCAAGAAGGACGATGATGTCGACGAAGCCGCGGTTTCACACCTCGCCACCCTGGACACCGTGAAGGTCGAACAACTAGTACGCGACTTCCTCTCGGCGCAGTCTCTAAGCATTCTCCCGCAAAATTCCTTCGGGGACGCGGTGGCCCAGTTCATCGACAAGGACGACAAACATGCTATGGAAATGTTCGTCAACGAGTCGCTCGACAGCCAGATGAAACATCTCATGTCTCTGGACCGCGACTACGAGGATAAGGACGAAGAGGTCGTGGAGAGCTCGCTCTCAAAAGCCATGGACAAATACCGTACTCAAATGGAAGACATGTTCTCACGGGGTGTCAAGAAACGCACGCGCGGGAAGAAGCGCTTCAAGCCTAAACCCGAGAACTGGGACAGCGATCTAGACGGCCCCTGGGAAGACGAACCGGGTGCGCTCATTCACTCCGACAACGAAGGTGGAGACCCCAACGCGGAGGAAGCAGGGGCAGACGGCACCGCCGAACCACCTAGCGGCCGAACATCGACACGAGGTCGAGGTCGTGGTCGCGGTGGAAGGGCCGCAGCAACAACCACCAGTACTCGCAAAGCCGCCACGAGTACCAAGACCGCGGCAGCATCCACGAAGAAAGCGGCACCCGCCAAAACCACCAAATCTCGAGGCCGACGAGCCATCTCAGACGACGAAGGCGAAGAGGACGATGTGATCATGCTAGACGATGACGATGACGACGATACAGGTGCAGCACAGGCCCTGTCTGACGTCGAAGAAGACGACAATGACTCGCAGTCCTTGTTCGTGAAACAGCCACCCACCAAGGCTCGATCCAAGGCATCTGCCGCGCCGGCAAAACCAACCACCAGCCAACGTCGTGGCCGCGCTGCGCCCTCCCCTGCCCCATCCTCGAACACATTAGGAGGCACCGCGCCCGCGCCCCGCCGAGCTGCTGCGTCCGCACGAGGCCGGCAAACTCAGACGACACTGAGTTTCACCGGCTCACAAGCCAGTGCAGCTAGTCCGTCGAAACGGCCAACCCGCGCAACTCGACAGCGAGATGTCAGCGTGGTGAGTGAGGATATTGATGACGACAGCGACGATGCTTTTGAACCTATGCCTAGCTCGAGTAGACGTAGGTAGGCTGTTGTGGTTTTAGGGAAGCACGGCATGTGCGGGGAAGGGTTTGGGTATAGGGTTATGGTTTGTAGTCCGACTGCTCATTTCAGTTGCATTTTTGGCGTTACCTGTTACCGCAAGGAAATTTCTTATGTTGATTTAGCGTGAAATAGAAAAGCTCTCGAGTTCCGTACTGCTCACCGGTCTTTCATGAAGTTAAATATCGCATGACGGTAGTAAATAATTACATGATCCGCCGCCCGCGACAATATAAATAAATAACCACATACCAAGAAAACACCCATCTCTACAATTTCCCCCGATTCAAAAACCGAACCGGCAAATCCACCCATCTAACTCTTATATACTCCGCAACATTCTTCCCCAGGAAATCCACCGTCGTAGTAATACCAACGCCCCGATCCAGCAAATTCCGAAACAAGAAATGCACCGCCCGCAAGTTCGGCATCTCTAACCGGTCCACCTCTAGATGCGGATTAGCGTTATATTCATCGCCCAAGAGTTCCCTGATCTTGGACGTCGATAATAATGTTCGTAGCCAGAGGTACTCGTCGCTGTGACGGACCCAGAACCCGCAGTTCGCGTCGGGGCCTTTATCGCCTGACCGCGCGTGGACAATCCATCCTAATGGTCCTCGCGTGGTAGGGCCGAAGTCGAGCGATCGAGTGGCTGGGTCTGAGGTTGTAGACTGGGTGGGTTGGCGAGATGGGTATTCTTTCGTTAATGGGGGTGGAGGGATATCAAGGACTTGGTTGCTCCAGGGGAGATGAACTCGGTGCTTGATTTCGGTCTGTGGGAGCAGGCTGACGTAGTATTCGTATACGGGCTTTGGGAAGCCCTGCCGTGTATCAAGGTGGAATGTCGCTCCTGGATAACCCTGCATGATGTTGTCGGTGATTTGCCGGAGGAAGCTATGAGGAGCGATGGCGTCGGCATCGCGGGCCTGCACGACAACGCGGAAGGTGACGGTGGCCCTGCTCTGGTCGCGAGGGTCGTCTGGGACCGAACCCAGCGTGGAGAATTTCAGCTGTGTGAATTTGGATGATTGTGGAGAAAGAAGACGGCGGATTTGGTCCTCTAGCATACGAGCTTTCTCGTCAATGTCTAGCCCGACTAGATACCATGAGATCTCGGCTTGGAATCCACCACGAGCAGTGATCCCGACTTTGGTCGTTGGAGGAGGTGGTGCGGAGCGAACTCCGCGCAAGGCAACGCGGTTGGTGCCTATTTGTTCGAATTGTAGGTCGTTGAGAATTGCCGTGACGTCGGAGTTGTAGTACCAAGGACCTTGGATCTCATAAAGCAGCTGGGACGAGCAAGTATCGACCGTCACGGCACCTCCCGTGGCGTAAGACTGCATGGTGATCACCACTTTGCCATCCGAGGAGATTTCAGCAATCGGGTAACCGATGTTAGACCATCCATCTTCGCCTAGTTTCTCTAGAGTTTTGAAGCCGGTGAAATTGCCTCCACAGACGTAGTTGCTACATTCGATGAGATGGCCCGCCACAAACGCATTGGCTAATTGATCTAGATCACTGCGTTGCCAGCCATGGAACCACGCAGCAGCCCCGATTACGGGCGATGCGTCCGATACTCGCCCACAGAGGACAATGTCGGCGCCCTGAGCGAGCGCTGCGGCGACCCCTAGGCCACCCAGATAGCATTGTGCAAATATGGGGTCAAAATTCCAATCCGAAAGCGTTTCTCCGGTATACACGTTCTTGAAGGTTGACTTGCCGGAAGCCAAGGCGGACTTCACAGTCTCGAGAACTTCATCACCAGATACCCAAGCAACCTGTTACACATCAGCACGGAACAAAATCCCTGGATTAGAATTGCATTATTTACCTTTAGGCTTAGACCTTTGGCTTTCACCATCTCCGCCACCGCTTTGTAAAGACCCTCGGTGTCAGTATTTCCCGCATTGACCGCCACTTTGATGCCGTGCTTGGCCAAATCTTCGAGAGCCGGCTGTAAGGCCAAGAGGAACGAAGGCTCATATCCGGGCAACCCAGGTTGCCCTGAAATCGACGTGCTTGTATGTTGCCGGTCCTGATCCACGCGCCGAGCGGCTGCAGTGACCATGTTGGCTTCGCTCATGAAATCGGCAATGATGACATCGACCGGATCTTGAGAATGATTTCGAGCGAATTCAGCGATGGCATGGCGGCGGTCTGAGGCGGAGCCTGAAGCACCTGCGACAAAGGATATTTGTATGAGTTGTTTGGGTTTTGCAAGCCGGGGCACACCATGGGGAAGGACTTACCTGCAATACGGATGGGTCGAGAAGTCATTGCTTGTCTAAGAATGTAAGTAATTGAGTAGATCCTCTGAGAGATAAACAGAGGAAGGAAGAAATAAAAAGTTGGGAATGGATGTGATAAATCATGCTTTATCCTGATGGCGGCGGCGGATCTGCAGACCCACGCGTACTCCTGAAGGCAATTAAGCCTATTATTCAGAGCCCGAGGAGCTGGTCGGTTCTCGGTCTGGGGATGCGGGGTTGGGGATTCACAGGATTGAGGAGTAGACTAGTCACACAATCTCAGCAATTTTGTTCAACGGACTCCAATTCAACACAGCGACAAGGATGATGAATGAAGGGTAGCCTGTCCGCCAGAAAATCGAGGACGGCCGGCAGTTGTTATGATGTCATCACATGCTGATAAGTGATAACCATCGAGCCCTATCGATAAGATCGTCGACCTCGGCGACCATATGGGCAACGTCTGGTCTTGGATCGCGGGGGATTTACATATTCAAACAGCTTCTCTTGATTGCCCCTGTGTCACAGTGTCACGGTCATAGCCAATGTCGGATTGAGCGGGTAAAAGCAAGATTGTGCCACTGCTGTCTAAAACTACTCTAGTATAACTGGAAAGGCACTAAGGGCTAAGTAATATGGAATCGTGAATCTCAATAAAGTCTCGCTTGCTTCAGGAGATATGGATTGGGACCATGTGTTGGCAGCATTCACTGCGCCTAGTCATGTAGAAAGATTAGATGTACAACGAGGGTGTCCATTATTGTTCAGGTGCCCTTTCAAAATTGCCTCTCTTGGGTTGTCAAGAAGTGATAGAGCCAGCAGAAAGACGGGTTTGAGCTCAACCATGTAGGTCTAGAATAGATTTCCACTACTTACTGCACGGTGTAGCCCATGTAAGGCAACTCGTAAACAAATTGCCGAGCTTTCCCCTATAATCAACGGCATACCCCTACCACCCGTAGGCTTCCACCGTTCGTTCCACTCATTCACTCTCCCCCCAGTAGACACGCGTCTTCGGTCACCTCCCAATTCACTTTGGCAACAAAAGACGTGTCACCAGCCACATCACCCATTGGTCCAGCCCGTAAAGTGGATTTTCGCGATTCTTTCGACATCCAGGAAGTCCAGGTCTCCTGATTAGTCCACAGATTGAGGATTGCACAGTGCCCAAACAGGAAAATCCGGGGTAGGTCCATCTAGAAGACTACCTTGAACAAGTGAATGCTTGTTTCTCCCTACTTTAAATCCTATACGCGTCTCCGGACACGTCTGCCATTGGCCAGGACCTGAAAGTGGATTTTCGCGATTCTTTGCACTCTCGGGGTTGGGTGAGTTTACCTCGAAGAGTAAATCTGTAGGCATTTCGAGCAATTCTATCTATAGTCTTCCACTCCCCGAGGGCTCCGGCAAATTTGATGGCCCGCGAGGATGTGCATGGAGTAGGTTGAGCCTCTCGTGGGTTATCTTTTCGACACTCTCGAGGGACGCGGGTTTTGCAGTCTTATTATATTTCTTTCCAATAAGGTATTTCCTGATGCATTTAACTCAATGATTAACTACGCGGATAGCATGGAAAAGAAAAGAAGAGAATAGTATACTAACGTATATAAAAAGAAAGACTATATAACATGCTCTCATTCGTGAATGATCCAATACAATCTCGCTCCGACCAGTACCCTGTCCCTCGTCACCCAACAGTCTATCGATAGGACGCGATCAACGCAGCCAACTAAACACTCATTCCAAGCCACCTCGCAGCGCCCATCGCAACCAACAGAATCAACACCGACGTCTTGACCAATTCAATCTCCGCCTTATACCGATACGACCAATTTCGCACCTCAGACCACAACACCGACCGACCGCTATCTTTCACCGCAGTCTTCAGACCCGGTAGGCCATCCAGGCTGCGACTGTTGTTGTCCCGCTGATAGGAGTGGAGCTCGCCTGCCGCGACCCGTTTCCCGGCCCAGTGACCTAGTGTTTCGCGGTCTTTGAGATACGGCTTGGGTGAATTCGTGTCGGGATCGGTGGTCAGAGAGAGTTGCGGGACGCCGTAGCCGCATGATGTTTGGACCTAGATATTCCATGATGAGTCTATTCAGCAACGGAGTGGGATAGTGGATTCGTTTATGGCAGGGAGTGACTCATCCGTCAAAGGATCAAAATCATCAAGTCAAGTTAAGCCACCAGAAGCGATCAATGAAATACAAACATACCTTAAAAACATCCAATCGGATGATTGCTCTCGCCCCGGGAACTGCTTTTCCACCCATGCGTGCCAGATAAGGTTCGAATTCGGGCTGGTTCCATTCGATCACGGAACCATTGCAAAAGAACCGCATGATACGAGGGGACGAATCAAACGAGCAGAACATCACCGTGATGCGACCGTTTTCGTGCAGGTGGGAGATCGTCTCGCTTCCGGAGCCGGTGGCATCGAGGTATGCGGCCTCGTTGGGGTTGAGGATGGCGAAGGAGGCGTCGGGGAGGCCTTTCGGAGATAGATTCACATGGCGGCCTTGGAGGGGTGCGGAGGCCACGAAGAAGACGCTTTGACGGAGGGCCCAGTCGCGGAGATCCGGGGAGATGGAGTCGTAGAATTTGGGCATGTTCAATTTTGAGAGGAGTTGATGAGACAATTAAAATGAAGATGGAAATGTGGGAGGATGAATGGAGGGGGATGGAGAAACATTGGAAGTGGAGGTGAAGGATAAGGTACTGCGGAGTTGGAGACGAACTCCGACGGAGTCATACTGGCCGGCACTCGGCAGGGATGCTGAACGGAGAAAGTTCAATGATTTTACTCGTATCCTACAAATTTCCCATTCTCTCTCTCTCTTTGTCGAAAATAATCTATGAAACCGACTGAAAGCCAAGCTTTTTTTAGGTACTATACTTCCTCTCAATTCCCCACGGATCCAAGCTACACAAACTTGCGCCCCTCCACCTTCACGACCGGTCCATCGTACACTCGCCGCGCATGCACCCAGTACACCACCCCCGATATGCTCATCAACCCCACAAACAGCACACAAGCCCAGTTGAAGTTCTGCGCATTGATCTGATATTCGTTGGGCCAGAAACTCCAGAAAAACGACCACGTCGAATACACCATGGCCATGATATTTACCGGGAAGCCGAATCTGCCAAGCGTCCATCGAGAGGGAGGCAAGGGAGGATCATTGTTAATACGACGCAAGATGATGCATCCAATCGAGATGAAATACGTGGCCATGAGAGCGACAGTGGAGAGCGACAGCATGGCATTGAAAGCAACTGTGGAGCCGATGTTGATCAGGGACATAACTATGGAGAAGGCGCAGGTAAAGAGGATCGAGTTGACGGGGATGTGAAGCTTGGGATGGACCTGATCTAATCATGAGAAAGATGTCAAGGGAACCCGGTCGGTGAAACTTACGGCGCCTAGCCAGCTGGAGAAAGGTAGCCCGTTATCTCGAGCGAAGGCGAAGGTTTGACGCGACGCGGAGGCTAGCGAGCTGATCGTGATCATGATGAGCAGCACCAGTATCACAACCACGAGCACCGTTGAGCCGGCTGTATCTTTCAACGCTTGATGGAAGACATGGATAAAAGGGAATCCGGTAGGAGAATCGATCGAAGCTTGGACGTCGGGCATACTGAACAGATAGGACAGAAGGAGACCAAAGGAAAAGGGCATGTTCAATACAAACGCCCAGACCATGGATTTCGGAACCACCACGCTGGCATTCTCAATTTCTTCGGCTGGAAACAGTCAGCATATCTGCTTAGACAACATTCATCGCGGAGTACGTACACATATGGGCGACCGAGTCGGAACCTAGGAACGAATTGGGTCAGAATTAATGATATCAAGGGTACAAATTTACACTCACCCAGAACAACAAACATGCTGGATACTTGGCCCACCATAACAGTGAGAGAGATTGATGGCCATCCGGCTCCGTTGTCCGTGAATCCGGTGAAAACATCTTCAGCCTTGGCTTTCGGCGCCAGAACGAGCAGTGTGACAATGACTGGGATAAAAGCAAAGAAATGACAGGTGACAAAGATGCCCTCGGCCAGTGGGAGACGCTTGGCTCCAAAGATGTTGAAAAGGGACATGCCAATGGCAGCTGCGAATACCAGTAGTGTACCTTGCCAACGGGTTGGGGCATAGGATTCGTTGTTCAGGGAAATCAGTCCTTGAACGACGGTTCCTACGAGATACGAGTCAAGTGCAACGATACTCTGCCAGGAAATTGTCGATAGCCAACCTAAGCTGTGTTAGGCTTGTGCTTAGGGGAAGAGCAAGTTTCGTCTTACCTGATGCATAGCTGAGGAACTTTTGATACTTTCGAGGAGCGAACTCAGAAACCCACTGAAAATCGTCAGTCTTTACTCGTCAACACCCGGAGAACAACTCACATGATACTGACCTCCTGCTGTTGGGGCCCTAGATTATATCAACATCGTGACAGGTAATTCCGACTTGGGAAACTCACATGGACGCCATCTCTGCAAGCGAGAGGACAATGAAAGACTGGCCACAATATGACCACACCAGCGACCAGAATAGCTCTGGCCGTCCACCCGCAATCAAGCCAGGTGTATTCGATCTACTGCGGGTCAGTATACTTAAGCAGGATATGATACATGGGGCTCATACGTCAAGAGAATTTCCCAAGTTCCCATGACACACGTAGTAAAACCTATTGTGCTGACCATTCGGAAATTCCTCTACCTTCTATCAGTATTCATACCGCCATATGGAAGGGGGCAATGCCAACCCTGAGCTCTTGCTTTTTGCCCATTCGCTGCATATCACGTTGATCGGAAGCAGTGAATCCTTGCTTAACTTCGTCGGACAGATCACTCAAGGCCTCTGCATCTGTTTCCGCCAGCATATGGTGCGGTGTTTGCCCTACACTGATCTCCTTCATCTCGGTTTGATCTGCCATGAATGTCGACATATTGGGCGGTTTCTTCGGTACGGCACAAGTCAAAAGGTCGGCCTCAGAGATCAGAAAGGAAATCAATGTTGAGTTGGATAAGTCCCATGCCCACGAGCATGAAAACGGGCAGCTGCGGTTAATAGGAGAATTTTTTTCAACCAGGGTTGACCCCAGGAGTGGACCTGCTGTAAACCGGCACGGGAAACTTGATTACCGGCGAACAGGACTGTCGAAGACCCGTCCAATCGCTTGCTTCCAGCAAATCCGCCAGCAAGGGACCCCTAGCGCAACGTTACAATGGAATTTGATACTTTGGGTGCGGCGCAGGAGGGATGCGCCGTTAGCTCATGCAGCCAAGGGTTTGGCACTTAGGGGATGTTGAATTTCTTTGTTTTCCTTGTCACCACAAATTCTCTTCAAATTTATATCCCTGTGGAAGAGCTTTCTGGGCAAGCCACCACCTACTCCCACATACCAACTTGCACTTTTACCTCAGTGAGAAGGTGAATTCAACCGTCTGAAATATTCGCAGTTCAAATCTTCGCAATAGGGGGATGTGTCTCAACTTCATATTGTATTTGCTAATAGAAAGTGCATAGAAACATGGTTTTGTCGGGATGTGAGATAATGCTGTGGATGCAACCATGGAGAGCCCACGACTTTTCTGAACCGCTCTGTCGGTACTCTTCCAGGGGTATGATACTCTTTCCTACGGATGGGACGGTACACAAACGCTTCACTAGACTCGCAATCCCTGCCGCTCTCGAGGAAACAACGAATTCTTAAAAAGATGCATCGCAACTATGGTGCAATCTCGTTTATCTACAATGCTCTTCCTCGTTTCCCTAATTTCTGGCATACGACTATAATCAACCAGTCCTTTACTTCATGTTCATACTCCTGTTATGTCTTCCACAGCGAATGAAAACACCTATATCGAGGTTACCCCTGATAGGCACGGGGCTTTTGTGATAATTGCCAGCTTGGTTGGTCTGATCTGGACCGTGCTTATCATTGGAATTCGAGTTTACTTACGCCTGCGTCTAACTCCTCCATTTGGTTGGGATGATCTAGCTGCGATCTTTGGCACAGTGAGTCAATCTTAGTTCTTTACTGATCTAAATCCTGTGGAACTAATCATCAGTACTTTATCTTAGGTTGTTGGGGTGGTTCAAACTTCGGTAACAATTGACGCTGTCCACCATGGCATTGGCACGAGAGAGTCGTTGCTGACATCCCATGAGGCGGCTGTTGCTTTAAAGGTTCTTCGGACCCCCTCGTTACCCGCGTCTTTAGCTAACTGTATACACCATCAGAGGCTCTACGTTTCCTGGCTTCTCTACCCTATTGCTGTGTGCTCTTCGAAAGTATCTATCGCCCTCCTCATCGCGCGTCTCACCAGAACCGAATATCATCTCTGGGCAAGCTACGCGCTCACGGCACTCAGCTTGCTCTGGGGGATAATTTCAATTTTTCTCATTGCGTTCCAATGCAGCACACCTCAGCCATGGAATATCGGGGCTACTACTCAATGTAGCACTATGGTACTATCCCTCCACGTCTTCCCCATTGTTTTCGTGTCTTCGACGTTTTTTCTTTTCTTTCTTTTTTTTTTTGCTTGTTTGCTAATGTATCATTTCCCTTCGACCTACAGTTTGCTCAATGGACTGTCGTAGAGGCCGTGACATGGCAATTGAGCTCCTTATCCCATGCCTAATTATCGTTATGGTCTGGTCACTTCACATGCCCATCGGGACCAAGGTCACCGTCGTCCTCGCCTTCTCTTTACAGCTCCTGTAACCTTCCCTTCCCTTTCCTCCCATCTTCTCCAGCCAGCCTCCATCCTCTATCTCATCCAACCCCTTAAAGCTAACATCAACCCAATCAATCCAACAGCGTCGTCTTCCCAACAATCATCCGGATCCTCTTTCTGCAACAAACCACCCCCCCCCCCCCCCCAGGCCTCTCGAACACATAACGACAACACCTTCACTCTCACCAACTCGACCCTCATCACCGAAGTCGTCATGCATTTTTCCCTCATCGCAGCCACGTTTCCCTGTCTTCGTAAATTTCTTCAGGCGTTTGATATGCACATGGGCGCTACGACGAATTTGACTAGTGAAGGAGATACGGGGTCGAGTAGCTTCGCGATGAAGTCGCTGGAGGCGTCGCATGGCGGAGGGTCTAATGTGGAGATTTATCGCGCAATGCCGAGGAGTTCGGGGATGGGGAATGTAACGGTCAGGGCTCTAGGAGTGAGATTACGCCTGGTGAACGGAGAAGCGAGGAAAGTAATTGGAGTCAGCGTGTGATGATTCGGGAGACGCAACGGTGGGAGGTCGTGTCGTCGACAAAATGAGGTTGTATATTCTGAATGAAAGAGCGGCTGCATCGCGTTACGTTACTTCATATTATACCCCTCGTTCTAGGTTTTATCTGTTACACTACTGCATCTCGGTATATATGAACACCCGCTCAATCCAGCGCAAAACACCGCTCCACCGAAACCCCATTATTCCCCCACCAATTCGGCATCGAGATCTGCTTCCCGGACCCAAAGAACAAGAAAATCAACAACATATTCAGGTTGAACCCAGCGTCGAACGCCGCGGCAATCATATAGCTATATCGCTTCCACACCTCGAACCGCTTCCGATACGCCCAGTACATTACCACGTACCCGCCAATGATCGCAGACGTGTACCCGGTGCTGACATTTCCGTAGAACACCGCCATGCCGGAGAAAAAGATACTCACGTTCCAGAGATCGATGCGCCATTTGGGGAGGAGCCGATGCGCAACGTACAGAATTGGCGGGAGGACAGCGCCCACGAGGAACGCGTACGGCAGGACATGGAGCTGACCTTGCGCAAACATCTTCTTGGGTCCGATCACGGCATACTGCACGCCCATGGTCTTGTAGTTTTGGAGGGTTTGTCCGGTCCACTGGTGTAGCGGGTCTGGCTTCTTGCCGGTGAGGTAGTCGGATTTCGTGTTCAGGACCCATCGCATGACGCCGTAGTTGATGGGGATGCCGAGGATGGTGCCGAAGACTTGTGAGAAGAAGACCGTCCGCGGTGGAACGTGCATGTAGTGTCCGATCTTCTGGTCTTGGAGCATGGTTTGTGCGCGGTACCATGCGTCGCCGGCGATGGCGCCGTAGGTAGATGGGCCGCAGGGATGTCGATGCTTTTCGCCGGCGGGCGTGTGCACCATGTATCCGTACATCATCTCGTTGAAAGTTCCTATAGAGAGTTGGTAGTTGGAGATCGCATAGAGCCAACCGAACGGAATGACGAAGATAGCGGAGATGAGGAGGCCGACGAAAAGCGTCCAGATGGGGATCCAGAGGTACCCAAGTGCGAGGGTGACGATGAGGATCAGGAACGCGGCGAAAAACAATACCACGTACCACCAGATTGGCACTTCTTTGTACGAGCGCTGCAAGACATTCAAGCGGTCGTGGTATTGGTGGTTTATAGATTGGGGTTTGGAACCGTCGGATGAGCGACTGAAGGAGGCAACGAACTTGGTGAAGTTCGAGGATATCTGGAGGAAACCGAAGGTGGCGATCCAGGTGATTGCGGCGGTGATCTTGCCGTAGTCAAAGAAGGTGGACCATGCGTACTGAAGACCCATATACATGGGACCATACTCTTCGAACGCGGTTTGATTGAGGCGGAAGTCCGGGGTGAGAACTTCTAGCACGGGATACGTGGTACCGTTGGCCATAAGGAGACTGTTGGACATCAGGCCGTGTTTGTAGGAGCCCAGATTGCCCCATTTAGCGGCGGGGAGAAGCACCCAGCAATTGAAGGCGAACGCGAGGAAAAGCACGACCTGTGTCCACCAGGGAGTAAGGAGAATAGACGACCCATTCCAGTTGATGTTCGACCAGTCTAGGGACAGATTGAGGAAGCCCATACCACCGAGCCCAGACCCGATAAAGTTGGCGACGGGGTTATGGGGCGCCACCCAACACAGGAAGGCGAGGGACGAGGTAAACGGAAAGACGTATTCGGGGAGAAATTGCCAGAGTGTCATACCCAGAAAAGACAGAAAGAAGAGCTTCAGCTGCCGTCGTGCGAGGGGTGACGAGGTGTCTTGTTTGCGGAATGTCTCGAACAACGTTGTCTGCATCAAGGCTTGGGGCCAGATGTACGACGGGTCATAAAGGAGGACCTGGCGCGCAATAGCAGCAAACGCATACCCAACCCAAACGATGGCGAACATGAAAAAGATAGCCACTGCCGGATTCAATCTCTCGCCGTAAAATAACTCCGCTAGTGCGATAGGTGTATATCCTTGGTTGTAAATGGCGCCTGATGCCGCAGTCACTGTGACGAGAACGTGCTCTTTAGGGCTCCATGGGCCGGGGTTCAGACTGAACGACCAGGGTGTGAAGGGCACCCGAATGATCCATGGTGGGAGCACTCGGGCCAGAAAGTGTCCCGCATAATGGCAGGCAACCTGCACAAAGAAATTGGAGTAGGGAGCTTGCGTGGTACGGAACTGGCTCATTTGAGAGAGAAAAGCTCCCGGCACGACGAAGACCACGGCTAGAATAAAGTATCGGAACGTGATTGTCGGCAAGGTGGGATCGTCAGTCAGGTTTACCAATTGACGGACCTCACGGGGCAGGCCAGCTATCTCCGGATCTTCTTCGGTCTCTTGTTCGATTGCTGTAGTTTCGCTGACTTTCATAATATTTTCCGTGTCGTCGATGTCTGGTGTCACAAAGCTCGGCTCTTCCGTCACAGTTGCCGACTTAGACATCTGGCTGGGTTCATCATGGCTAGTCACGTTCGAAGAATCAGGTGAACTGCCAGAAGACTGAGCTAGTCGCCTTAACCTCGCTGGGAAGCCCATTTTTCCGGTATAAGGGGTTCGTGATGCGACACCAGCAAACCCAGAAGACGCTATAATTGAATGCCACAGTAAACCCGGACTGACGAAGAAACTTGCCCAGCCCCCGCTATAAGAGTAAAAATGATTCTTTCCTCATACCCAGTGCCGAATGACGTGATTCAATTTCCATTTAAAATGGAAACCTCCATGGTGACCTTGGCTACGGTCAATGCAACGTCGCTCGACCCATCCTGGTAGTCCAAGCTCTAAGCCTGGGTCAAATGGCGGCTTCAAGCGCCACGAAGGAGCAGACTACGGCCTGACAAGAGCCAAGTTGAATGCTTGTGACGAGAAATAAGCCATTCCGAGTGCTCAATCGGCCAGTAAGGGCGAGATGTGCAAATTGAAAAGTTTGTTAGCGGATGGCGTTATCCGCAGCCATAATTGCTGATCGTCGGGCATGATGCTCATTGGTCGATTGGTCGATGGAGGTCAACAGCCCTAAATTCCGAGCGAACGTATTCGATATTATACCTCATTGAGTAGAGTAGAGTCAATCTCGGAGTTTGTGAGTTCATGCGGATGTGGTCTAATTTGGTCACGTTGCTTGGTTGTCGAGGGCCCAATTTAAGTAAGTTGATTCTAGAATGTTTTTCGCGATCTTGACATCCATAGCTGAACAAAGCAACTCGCTCTAACTAGGAAACTCTAATAAATCCATTCTTTTATTGAGAGACACAATAGCGGGGTTGCGAGTTGAATTGATAATTCACCAAATAATGAGCCCACTTACCTCAATGTGCCTAAGATAACCCCTCTGGGAAGCGAGAGTGTTTTCCATCATTTTTTCGAATTCTCTTTGCCTATTTAAGCTTCATGAGGCAAACGGTATAGACCTGCTGATAATCAACAGACTTAACGATGATGTTGACGGTTCGATCGAATCGGCAGATATGTGTAGTTAGGGAAGATGACTCCGCGCGAGCGACGGCGGCCTCTTGGGGGTGCCTAGTAGCAGCATCACGTGGTAGGTGTGCATGGATAATTTCCGAGGCGAACATCAGAGTTTGCTGGGTGTGATGCAGCAAGATATAGCATGGTATTGGACTGCGAGCGCCAGCAGAGTGGCTGTTGGATAAAATCAAAAAGCACCCGTGGACCAGAGGAGAGCCGGCTTGAAGCCTACGAAGTACTCAATGAACCATGGTTCCAGCATGATAAAAATATCGAGGTATATGATTAAACAGAATTATACAAAGAGAGGTGAAAGAATACAGAATGCCAGCCTGAGTCAATGTTCCCTCGCTCTAACCAAGAGTGTTGGAGCAGCAAATTATAGATGTATTCAGAGAGCAAGGCCCCGGTTTTCCAGGTAATACTACCCTAGTTAGTGTAGACAACGATGTAATCTCCCTGGATCGAGTCGCCGTTGGTCACAGGGTTGCACATCCATAGCGGATCGGAGATGGTGTCACCTCCACAGTCCAGGGAGGCCTCGACACACTCATAAGTGGGAGTAAAGGAGAGGAAGGCACGAGTACCAGGTTTCTGGCTAAGCGTGTTGCCAACGGTGAAGGTCTTGGACTCATCCACGCTCATTCCCTGTTCTTCGGAGATGGACTCGGCAAAGTTGTATCCGACGGTGGTGGACACTTCACTCTTGACGAGGAAATCGGTACCGACAGAAACACCGATGCTGACATCCATTCCGTTGGTGATGGTTTGAGTGCTAGAGCTGCTCAGCGTGGTTCCAGACGAAATACTGCCGGTAATGGGGAATAAGCACGCGTCGCTGCTGGCGCAGTACTGGGTCGATCCGATGATGGTCTGAGGGCCGGCTTCAATTTGAGTATCTTGGACATCCACGGCTTTGCAGTCCGAGCCATCCCAATCGTCGTCGCGGCGCTCAAGCGCAGCCTTCAAAGCAGCACGCTCCTCGCCCTTGGCATGCCTTCTCCTCGCGTCGCGCTTTTTTCTCGGGGGCTGAACCTCCTCACGCTTGTCGAGGGCGGAATTGCCCAAGTTCATTCCTCCACAATCGCCTGTTCCGCAGCAAAAGGTAGCAGCAATATCTTGCAGAGCCTATAGGAACCACGAGATTAGCATGGATCGGTTATGCATGGAGACACGTATGGAGATAACCAACCGGAAGAGAGCTGTAGAAGCATCCTGTCTCGCCGACGTTGAGGATTTGGTTCCCGGGCATTTCCACTCCAGGGACCATGCCGTACGATTTCTGTGTGTATGAGTTGATCAACGCGAAGCGGCAGCCAGGGTCAAGGTCCTCAACACGCCACCAAACATCATATGCGCCGCTTCCTTCTCCGGCGGCTTCCTTCGGAAACTCGATGCTATCATACCAATGGACAGGGGACATCTTATGACTGATACCCTTCGGTTCCACTGAGTCCTTCGTATCTCTATCGACTCCATCCATCCCCGATTTGAAAGAAGTAGCATTTGAACACTGGGCGTCCAGATGAGGAGTGATCTTCATAGCTTGAGACATGGCAGCCAGCACCGCAACCGCGGCAATCGTTCGAGCAGCCATGACTGATAGATGAGTATGGGCTTCAAAAAGAATGACTAGAAAAGAATGACTAGAAGGAGTGTGGTATTGACTTGGGTTTCGGGGAAGGCCACGGGAGAATATTTATACTCGCCCTCTTGCCTAACCTACAACCGCGCACCTCAAACCGTCACTCAATTTCAATCTCGGCGCTCCTGTCCGCCAAGCTAAAGGAGCAACTTCATCGGCCGTCATAGGTCCCCGGAGGCGTTTCTCACCTGGCCCCCAAGATCTCAGATAGAATGGGTCGCATCGTTGACTGGATTAGGAACGCTGCCACTGTGGGCGAAATGCCTACTCCGGTGTACACCTGTGAGACTTCCGTCCATTGCCCATGAGAGAACGGGGTGACTACTCTGTAGATCCGTGGCTACGGCAAGCCCCTGCCAAGACTCGATCTAGGGCGTTTGATGATATTATAGTGCCTTGGCCAACGTCTGGGCATCGGGGGCCAGTTCTTTCATTCGTCGCGTGGCTGATAACAACGCTATTTCGATCCAGAATAATTCCCCTTGGGGCTATCGCTCGTTCCTCCGCAGGAGTTGTACATCATAGTGGAGGATGGAATTACCAGATGTCTGATAATTTATTCCGACGGTCATAAGCGGTGCTGCAGATTACTCAGGCCCCTCGCGTGAAAACGGCAACATCTAGATTTTTCATTTCTTACGTTGGATTCTAATCAACGGCATTCCCTCTTACCATGTAAAGTGGCGTAGTCCGTCGAAAACTTGAATCCCTCACATTTTGGAGGTGGACTCAGCCCTGCGCTTGCTTTCGAGAGCCAGGCATGTGGGCCTGCAATATGGAGTAATATTGTCGGTGCGACCATGCCGATCTTTCCAGTGGGTATTTCCTGGGCTCACGAAGAGACCGGGTACTCCGTAAGCTGTGAATAGCACAAAACTAGATGGGCTCACCAGGTGAATTTCGAAAAGCCGACGAGACCATTCGCCTGAAACAACTCGTATCTAATCAGTACCGTTCCAGGAAGCGTGGCAGAAACACATCTCTGACATGGCCCTATCAACCGTTGGTCCAAAGCGATGGGGTCAATAATATTCGATACTCCTTTGGGAAGAGATCTTCATTTCACATTTCCGCTAATCATGTGTTGGGGTGCCTGTTGGATTCTACGGCTCTGCCGGTTCCAAGATTTAAGCCCGGTATTCGGCCGTCGTTTTCATTTCACAAGGTCTGATGGATTGTTTCTCAGTGAAGTCGCAGACCAATCAGGCATTCTTATGCTTCCAACAGCATCCTGATTGCTTTGCGTCCTTGAACTAGCCCCCGCGTGCAGTTTAGACGAATCACATTGATTGGCAACTGGGTTCCCATGGGGTCCGACTTGGCAAAGGTGGCGGTGAAATTTAAAGCCCGAGTATACCTATCTGCAACATCATCGGTGTGGAGTACGGAGGACTTCTCCGTAGTCCATATCGGCGTACCCTGAAACCTAGTGGATGGAGTCCGATCCCCATATCATGAGATAGTCGTGCCATATCGCTAAATGTGTCTGATGATTTTGTACAACGCCTGTTGCTCACCTCTCCTGGATCCCGGAAAGGCTTGGTTCGGATGTTGGGCTATTGTCTGACTCCTCTTCCGTGTTTGGAAGGTGAGTCTATTTTCCCCGTTTTTTGGGAAGGTGCGATCAGGCTTCGTACCTGGTCTGCTATAGGCACTCGAAATGAACATCCATATGCCCCTGAGGCTGAGTATGGAAAATATGGAAAATGTGCAGAGTAAAGATAACTCAACTTCCAAACCTTGAATCTTGATTGACCTTCATTCATTCAAGATTGAGTCTAGTTTCAATGCAACCCGCGGCTCAGAGCAAGGAAAAGCGGCGCCAAGTTCAACTCCACAATGGCTACTTCGTACTGTGGGTAGAATCCACTCTTGATCGTCTCCGCGGCTTCCCGTATACGAGGCTCTGCGAACTCTCGAATTAAAATGGGCGATGGACATATCATGATATCAAACATGAGGCTTTTCGGAAGGTCGAAATCAGACGTTAGTTGAGTATGAACAAGCTGACGGATTTTCGATCTGCCTGTAACTGGAATCTGGGGTTCGAAGAACAATCGTCAAAGTGGATCGAAAGGCTCGTCAGGGGCGGAATTGAAGAAAACAAGGAAGTCCGGGTAAGTTTCCTGTTCCTGTCAAGGCAGACAAGGTGGACTTCCACGTGATTTATCCATCGGGTCAAGATGCACGTGACCTTTACTCGGGGCTTGGTAGGCATTTTGATGCCTTAGGCAAGATGCCGAGCATTCCGCCTTTTGCTTTCAGGCACCTTTTAGATAGGCAACACCGTGGAAGACCTCGATTTTCCTACATCAATCAATCAATTCAGTATTGATCAAGGCATCCATCCATTCATTTCATCATTCTCCTGGCCGCAGCAGTGCACGCAGTCCCTAAAACATCAAAATCTTTCAACAGGGTCCAAAAGCCATTGATGAGATGTGTGGCCCGTCGACGGGACATTATATATAATGGTAAAAGTCAACAGTACAAACCTCCACATTTCTTTTTTGAAAAGTTTCATGGTCTATTAGGGATCTTTATTAAAGCTCCTATGTTTCGCTGTCATTCTATGTGCTATTATGAACTCATTCTATCCCCAGATGATGTTGAATCGAGACCACTTGCTCGTTCGAACCGGGACATTCTCAATGTCATTCTCGGCTTCATATAAGGCTTGACCGATAGGAATGTCGTGTAATGGAACAAGCTTAGTCTTCTTGATAAACTTGTAGCCCAGGTAAAATGACAGGACAAGTGGTATGTCCCTGGATATATGTGAGTTTTCAGAAACACCAACGCGATGGCAGGCGACTTACAGATAGGAGGAGACAAAACCGGACGGATCCCAGTTTCCTCGTGTAAAAACCACGAAGCCTCCGGTGAGCAAGAAAATCAAACACATCGTCAATGCGAACCAAGAGGCATACACTAGGTATTTCTGTTAGTGGTGGACTTTACTCCCCATAGGGTATGAATGTTCTTACAAGACCAAGAATTGTGCCACGGCAACTTGTGCGGAGACACTTTCTGAACCTTGAAAGCGTTCAGCAACCGGATGTGATTGAATGCGATCGTAATCCACGAGATAAGAACTCCCGCGGAGGTCAGCGTCAGGAACCAATTGAACACATTATACGCTCCACTGGAGCAACTGAGATAGGCGAGACAGGAGACTGTGATCTGCAATGCGGAGCACACATATGGAACACCACGCTTGGTCGTCCGCAGAAAGACCTTCGGCGCATGACCCTTCAATGCCAGTCCGTACAGTGTGCGAGTACCCGCGAGCATACTTTGGTTCGAGGCAGACCATGCCGAGCTCAGCACGCCGGCGTTAATGATCGATGGCACGACCTTGATCCCGGCACGCACTGCGGCAATGACGAACGGACTCTGTGCCGCAGTGCCCGACTCATCTCCGAGTCGAGGATCATCACTGCGAACCAGCATTCCCACGATCAGGACGGCAAGAAAATAGAACAATGTGACTCGCACAAAAACTCTTTTGCACGCCCGTGGGATATTCTGTCGTGGGTTGCGCATCTCCGCCGCAGCCATCGCCAGACTCTCGACGCCAGCAAAAGAATACACGGCGTTCGTCATGACGGCCCAGAACCCCAGAAAGCTACCCCAGGATCCAGTCGCAATGTACTCAACAAATGGCCCAGGGTGCTCCCAATATCGAAACCCCAATCTTTCTTGGCCGGGTACGCCGCCCAGGTCAATAACCAGTCCCATCAAGATGATACCAATCACCAAAAGCACTTTGATCACCGCAAGACTGAACTCTACCTCACCATACACTCGGACCGAAAGGAGAGAGACCGATGCCGATAGCACAATCAGAATCGAGATCCAAATAGCGGCATTGAGATCCGTCCAGTACTGAATCAACACAACCGAGGCGGCGATTTCACTTGGGACCGACATAAAAGCCCCATACACGACGTTCCAACCGATCGCAAACGCCAACCCCGGATCAACTAGAATCTCGACATGGCGAACAAATGAGCCAGTCACGGGCATGAGAGCGGACACCTCCCCGAGTGCAATCTGGATGGCGCACACGACCAGCCCTACAAGCGAATATCCCAATAATGCGCCCAGCGGGCCGCCGGTCTGTATAGACCCTCCTAGGCCGAGGAAAAGACCAGTTCCCTGAAGAGAACAGTTAACGTCACACGTCCGTGCAACCGGCAAGGATTAGACACATGGGAACTTACAACCGCACCCGCGATCGCAATCATCTGCGTGTGACGCTGTTGCAAGCTGCGCGATAGATTTTGATCCTCCTCATCTTGAACGATGGCTGGTTCCTGATCACTCGGTTTCGGCACCGGACCAGCCTCAACGCGACCAGGCGACAGCTCCCTATCTGCGCCGACCACGAACGCTTTGGCACTCATTTTGACCCGTCCAGTTGGAATGCGAAGAGTCAGAAATAAAAATGCTGGAGAACGAGTCCTTCAACCATGAAATTGAAGGGGAAACTCAAAATTATCCACTCATTCCATATTGAGCCTTGAATGTGGACACCACCACAAAAAAAAACCAAAGCGGGCGGAGACGAGAAGAAAAGAAAAAGGCATCTGCAAGGAGGTCATCGAGGTTGCATAGCACGCCATCTCACACTAGATCCGATGCATGCTTGGCATGATTAGGGCTTCCGATCGCGACAATCCGTCCATTATATTGCCTGAATTGATCGTTCCGAGTTTCCGTTGATAACAATGCCATTCAATCAGACACAATCATTGGCCTTGGAAAATTCTCCCGAGTTTTTTCTTCCAATCTTCAACCCGCAAAGCTTGATCGGTACAAGCGTCGAAGTCTTTTAGATTAAGATTTCGGGTCGTCGGAGGAACTCCGGAGGATTGGCACTTGGCAGGTTCATCATCACCTCAGGAACCGAATTTTGAAGGCCTTCTGCTTGTGGGTGTCAAGGGAAGGAGACTTGACGGCGGCCTCGTAGTTAATGCTTCTAGATGCAAGTGACGTAGTCGGCGAGAGGCGCATCCTAGTCGCCATACATGGTAGAGTAGTGGTGAATAAGCTTGGCAGGGAATAATTTGATGTGCTTGCTGAAGGGAAGGGCGGATCAGAAGATGTGGATATAAAATATGAGAACAGTGTGACGCAACAATACCAATTCACCACCTGGCCCTACCGCAGTTCTGCCTCTCCCCTCTTTCTTCAGATATGCTATTCCAGTAAGCCGATGCATCCCTCCCTTGCCTCGATCACAAACAATAATAAGGCTATACAGAGGCCAAGTTGCTGATCATGGCGAACACTGTTGCCTTTACCAACGTCGAGGAGCTTCGAGCCTTCATGGAGGACAAAAAGGACGGTCTTCGAGATGGGCGGCACACCTATCAGTTTCTGAGTGTCATAGACTTCCCCCTTGACGTGTATGAAGCTCTAGACAACCTTCGGTTAGGGGCACGTTTTACGTATGACTTCCTGACCCAGGAACTCGGAATCCGATTGATACCAGGCGAAGGCCATGAGCGAGCCCATACGTCTTTGATATGGAATATGAAAACCAAATTAATGGATCTCGGGGCACCGGCTAGAGAAGTCGACTTTCCTGCAGCTACCCGGTATGTAGGAAGCCGAAGGTCCAAGCAAGCAGACTCCTCAATGAGACCATTCCCCGAGAGACAGGGGCCAGGGCTTCCCCCAACCATCGTTATTGAATCCGGGGTAAGTGAGAGCATCCTACATCTATGAATGGATGCCGCTTGTGGTTGACAGACGTCAACCCAAGGGCCAACGTCGTTCTCCTGGTTGATCTCAATTCGGCAAAAGGAGCAGTCGCAAGCGAAGTTTTGAAACGAGCTGAGGTACCTAGGACACTTCGAGCGACTAGGGGCATGGTCGTTTACTCTTCAGAGCCAAGATGTATCGCGACGATCAAGCTGATACCGATAAACTCTGATACCAACGACTATAGGGCGGACGGAGAGCTTCGCATCAACTTCGTTGACCTTATGCTGCGGCAGCACCCTGCTGGGGGTAACCAGATTGCCTTTACCGGTCAGGAACTGGAGGAATGGGCACAGGATTTATTTTCGGTAATTGCCCGCTGAGGCTCATGGCCATCCAAAATCATGATTTAATGCTTGGGCAAATGGTATCTCTACCCCATGAGCACCCGTCCCTGGTCAGTCTATCGAGTATGTCCTCCACCAGCACTTACTACTTCGGAACTTCGGAGACATACAGCTCTGGGCTACCTCTGTGGCTGAAATCTGGCAGACAAGCAAGAATGTAAAGTAGTAAAGTTAGCGCGCTATATTATACCTCATTAAGCCTTGACTAGACTTCATTTAGCTCTCTCTTTGCCTGTACTTTGCTTTTACTTTGTCTTCATTTAACCTTCACTAAGCACCGCTTATTTACCCTAATTGGATTATGCTGTTCATAGCTGATGCTGTGCATAACGGACGCCTGTCGCTCCTTCCTTGGTTGTATACAAAGCGAAGTAACACAACTCAATATGGGCACCGTCTGCTATGGTGGGAGGTTTTGGAAGAGGAGACCACACTGAAGAACACATCGAAAGCAAATAGCCTTCAAACAACGTTTCAATAAACAATTTCAATTGGTCTCAAACCTACCTTCTATACCTTCTTCTTTACGCGATTTTCCTACGGATATTACCCGTCATGGGGACCAAGAGAAAGTCGCCTATTCCTTCTACCGAGGCGACGGACAGACCCGCGTCTAAGAAACCCTTCCTCCCCAAACTTGCACGCCTACCAGAGACAGTGAAATCGTGGGAGGAAGAAGCGGCGAGACTTGGAGTGGAAACGACCTCCATTAACGATATGAAGGTCCTCGAGCCCGGCTCCTCGATTGCCGAAGACTGATTTCTCACATTTCGCGTGATTTGGCAGACATGCAAAGACCCTGAAAAGGCACCGATACTTAAGAAGGACAGGACACGCCAGATCATCACCGAGTCAAAGTACTTCACTCGATTGTATGCCCATTTGAAATCCGGTGAGAAAACCTCACCTCCATGCTATTTGGGCGCTTGGCAAATGGTCCGCGATGAGTAACAGCAAGTGGACAACATCTTGCCGGAAAGAACTGCTTGAAAGCGACAGTCAAAACGTGAGGATGGGCTCAATATATCAGTCGACCCGAGTGTTGCGATCGATTTCAGGACAAAGCTCGAAGTCCGGAACAAGCTCGCGCAGTGCGAGCTCTGCTAGAATAAGCGCCCTGGGTGATATCACTGCAGCTGCGGATAGTGGCATCAAGTGGGATCCCACCGACGATGAGCAGATCATCAACTCGGCTCTCTTACAATTCCTCAAAGCGGTTGCCCTTGCCACGCCTAATTCAAAGGTAGGTTGGTCCATGAGACGGCTCCGCTACAACGTCGCGTACAACGTCGCAAGTATGGAGACACGAACGGACGGGTTCTTGGGCGAACTCGGAAGCACAAGCACCCAGGAGGCCTTTTCCATTTTAGAAGCAAAACCGCGTGTCCTTTCGCGGGAAGGAGATGGCCGTTCTACATTTTTTCAAAAGTCCGCTGAAGTGATTAACTGGATTATGGGCGACCAGAAGCAAGGACGAAAAGTGCCATTGCAATCTTTAACAACTAGCGATCACAGCCGGCTTCTTATAGCCCAGAGCAGACATGAGATCTTCCTAGTGATTGCCACATACGATGACGAGTATGTTAGTTATTTGAACGGGAAAGGCTCATCATCATCGACATTCATGACCATGCAGCAATATGGTCCATATAATATCAACGATGCCGGCCATATGAAGTACCTGGCAGAGTACTTGGTCGAATTCTACCTTCATCTGAGCGAGCCAATGTCCTGTGGGAGACTCAATTAATCAATCAATCAATCATTCAAAATTCTATTAACCTGATGAAACCTATCTATTGAAACGACAGGCTATGCAGGCGCTTCGCCGAATGCAGCAGAATCTTATAAACCCACAAACGCAGCAGATAAATCAAAAAGTAACGCAACTAAACCGGCTGCCACTCGCCTGCTGCAGCCTACTGCGCCTCTTGACGCTGTCTCTCCTTCCGCCTCGTTCTATGAAGGTGGTTCGTGAGTGGTATACGTCACTGGTAGCGGCCTGACCCAGGTCGCCCCCTAAAGTTCCATGTAACTATCGTCTACCTCACCTAGTTCGAGTCCTTCTAGCAGGGACGTGCGTGCGGGTTGTGGTGTCTTGACTGACGAAGCTCCGACTGCAAATTCCATCATTTAGTACCATCATTTCGCAGAGATTTCACAGCTGAGACAGTACCAGAAACCTTGGCATCGACCAACAGAATGTAATTAACTTCTTAATTACCCTGGCCTCTATCATTTCTAATCGTACAAGTAATTGAACAATTAAACTTGCAAGGCCGATTCAATTGGAGCATCTAACCAACGTTGCTTTTTATTCGATCCTGTTGTCTCTTCAGAAATTCTAATCCTTCTTCACCGTGTACTGCTCATCCGTCACCGCATCATGCCAGGTCGTCTTGCCCAAGGCGACGACAAAATGGGTCATGGTGCCACCCTCGTCCGCGCCATGCCAGTGGGTTGTCCCCGGGGGAGCCCAGATCAGGTCTCCGACCTTGATACGGCGGGGCTCAGCGCCCTTGTCGCAGATCCAACCCGAGCCGGCGACAACCTTCAGAAATTGGCCTTCTTCGTGGGTGTGCCAATAAGTGCGCGCACAGGGGGTGAAGGTCACGTTGGTGATGGCAGTGGTGTCATCCATGTGGAAGATGTCGAGATAAACATCGCCCGTGAAGGTGGCAGTGGGCTTGAGAGTTGGCTGGCTGCCTTGGGAGGAGCTGGGTATGATGAGCGTTTCAGGCATTGTTTCGATGTTATAAATTTGACGTCGTTTCTATTATTGAGTTTATGCATTTTAGAGAAGCCGCAGGTAGTAAAGAACCTTTTCAGATAGCACGCTGGTGACTAACCTTGGAGACAGCAAATTGAGCACTCTGTAAATGCTGTATATGAAATCCTTCTATTGGTAGGTTCTGATTATTGGGAAAGAGGTCTTTTATAGAGTTATCGAACCTGAGCCCCCCTCAGGATAAAGAGGAATGATTCTTGTCTAGTAGAATTAAGTGTGGGGTATGACCTCATGATTCACTAGATTCAACGTAGTGTGCGAGTGGGACAGCTTATGGTCAGTCAGACTTGGGTGGATGGACCTGCACTTTTCAGGTGAGGCTGGATGACAACGGGCCGGAGTTAACGTCGGAACCCTTCAGCTGCAACCTTAATGAATGTCAGCGTTGAGATTGAGTCTTGCGAGACAGAGCAGTCAAATGCACCCGGTCAGCCCAGCCAAGCAGGGTTTTGGGCGGAGTCTTCTGCTGGTCCGTGAAATATAATGACAAATAAAGACTCGGCCAGCTTCCGCTGTACTAAAGTTACTACAATGTAACCAAATATAAATTGATGACAGTCGGTCATAACACGGCAATTAGCCCTGTAACCTACCAGGCTGACCTTGTCCATTAGTGCGCAGTTACCGGCTATATATCATAATACCTAACAGCCGAGTAGTTATTATTAATAAAAATGTAATATAGAGAGTCTCTTGTATGTCTCTACACACCAGAATCTCTTGTTAACTAATTAACAGGGTACTTGTGCAGTACTATAGTTATCCAAAGTGATGGCTCATCAGTGCCTTGTCATTCGGATTTTCTGGGCTCGGCAGTTCCATCTGCCCTGAACCTAAACTCCGATCCGGATGACAGGCTTACTCGACACCCGGAAATACCCACCTTGTCACTGAACCTGAGATGAACCTTGAACGAGAAGGCAGATAAAGTTACTTGAGTGCACCCGCAAGCTATAATGAAGACCATATCACAATTACCTTTTTGTTTTTGAATATTCACCTAGTTGATACTCAATAACGCCACGATGAATTTTACCAGGGTCACCTTCCCTTCTAATGATATTAATATTGTTGGCAACCTTTTTGCCCCTGCACTGAAATCCCCCGATCGCCGTGGTGCCGCCATTGTCGTCGGCCATCCCTACACCGGCGTGAAGGAGCAGGTTGCTACCTTTTACGCCGAGTACCTCGCCAAAGAAGGCTTTTACGCGCTGGTATTCGATGCTGCCTACCAAGGGGAGAGTGACGGTGCGCCTCGTGCCTTGGAGAACCCTGCGCAACGTGTTGAGGACTTCAAGAGTGCCGTGACTTACCTTACCACTCTCACGGACCGGGTCGATCCTCAGCGGATCGGCGCGGTGGGCGTGTGTGGTGGTGGCGGCTATCTATGCGCGGCCGCTCAGAGCGATGTCCGGATCAAGGCCGTGGTGCCTATCGTGCCCTTCTGTGTCGGCTATGCGGTCCGTCATAATGGTCCGAACGAGGACGATCCGTTCAACCCGGAGGCGATCGGGGCAGCGCTCCAGCTCAGTGCCGGCGCCCGCACGAGTTTGGCCCACGGCAAGTCGGTCGAACCCATCGCGATTCTCCCCAACTCACCCGCCGAATGCCCCCCAGAATTCAACAGCTTTATGCGCGAGGGGACCACCTATTACAAAACAAAGCGTGGTTTCCACGAGCGAGCCACCGGCAACGTTCATCCGCAGAGCTTTGATTACATAGTGAACTATGAGTCTTTTCGCTTCAACCACCTCATTGCCCCGCGTCCGATCCTTGTCATTGGCGGCGAGAAAGCTGAGACTCTGCACTTTGCCAGGGACGCTTACGAGCGCGCGCAGGAGCCCAGAGAGCTGGTTGTGGTTAAAGAGAAAACCCATTTTGATCTGTATGACGATGCTTCGGAGGCTGGTCCCAAGATAGTGGAGTTCCTGGCAAAGAATCTCTCAAGTTGAATGCCTGGTCGCCACGTATTCAGGATCATATCATTTATTGATACGAAAGTATAGGACCACGTTGATCTGTAGTGGCTTGGCCACTATTTCAACCCCTGAATCTGCCCTTCGCCCTATATAGAAGGAAAGAGTTTGTGCGATAGAGGAATCAATTGGTAAATCATATAGAAATCCTATCATCGAATGGCATCCGCTCCTTAGTAGGCTACGTGCATGTAGTCGATACAGCCTCGTTCTGCCCTCCTTCCCATGAACATTTCACAACATTTATAAACTCCACTTTCAGGGCATCTAGATGTGTATTTTTGCTCTTTATACTGCTCCACGGGCTGAGTGGTCCGGGTCCTCCCCCTGCCACGGCTCAGTATATGTATATTCCTGCGGTACGGGTCGTTCTACCGCAGGGTCAGGGCGAAGCGGGTTCTTGAAATGAATGAGTTCGAACTTATCGGGGGCGAA